>NC_091364.1:10218677-10246177 GCF_038502225.1 Cherax quadricarinatus | reverse complement strand
ATATATATATATATATATATATAAATATACACACACACACACACACACACAGTGGAACCCGAGTTTTGTGTAAAGTAGGTTCAGAGGCTAGGCCTGTGAACTTAAAAGCGGCCGAAAGCGAAACAATATTTCCCACTAAGAAATGATGTAAATAAAGTGTCAGTTCCAGACCCACAAAAATATTCACAAAAAAATACATTTTTTAAAGAATAACTAGAGTTTTACATACACACAACACAGATAAATACATATACATGTACTAGTATACAATAGATAAATTAAAATTTAAATAAAATTTAAAATAACATTTACTTACCATTATTGAAGAGACTTGCTGGCATCTTCCAGATGCCAGCATAGAACAAAAGTTAGTCTGTCTCTCATAGACTTGGTTTCTGGCAGGGCCTTTTCCTCCTGAGTAATGTAGGTCCTCTTTGGCATTTTCTCCCAAAACACGCCTGTTTTGTCACAATTGAACACTTGTTGGGGTTTGAATTTTTCAGTCTCTACTTACCCCTTGAATTCATGCACAAATTTTTCAGCTGGCTGGCTGGATGCCTGGCTGGCTGGTTGCCTGGCTGGCTGGATTCCTGGCTGGCTGGTTGCCTGGCTGACTGGTTGCCTGGCTGACTGGTTGCCTGGCTGGGCAGATGCCTGCCTGGCTGGCTGGCTGGTTGCCTGGCTGGCCGGATGCCGGCCTGGCTGGCCGGATGCCGGCCTGGCTGGCCGGATGCCGGCCTGGCTGGCCAGATGCCTGCCTGGCTGGCTCGATGCTTGGCTGGCTGGCTGGCTGGATACCTGGCTGACTGGCTGGATGCCTGGCTGGCTGGCTTTATGCCTGGCTGTCTGGCTGGTTACCTCGGTGGCTGGCTGCCTGCATGGCTGGCTAGTTGCTTGGCTGGCTGCCTGCCTGGCTGGCTAGTTGCTTGGCTGGCTGAATGGATGGTTGGCAGGATGAGCACACAGGGTAATGTTCACTCAAAGATAAACAACACTAGACTGGCTCATGATGCCAGAGCAGGGAGGCGCACAAGCTCGTACAGGCAGACAGATCTGGTATGCCAGCCGAAACTCTGGGAAACGGCCGAAACCCGGGACTAAATTATATACATAGTGTATATATATTATATATATATATATTATGTATATATATATTATGTATATATATATTATATACTATATATATTATATATACTATATATATTATATATATACTATATATATTATATACTATATAATATATATATATATATATATATATATATATATATATATATATATATATATTATATATAAAGTGGGAAGTCTGAATGTGCGTGTATGTTGTGCAAATGATAAGCCGGTGTGTTAATATATATATATACACACACACACACGCGCGCTCACACACACACACACACACACACGCACACACACACACACACCTACCATCCGACTTACGACTGAGTTCGGTTCCTGGAAACCGGTCGTAAGTCGAAATCGACATAAGTCGAACTTTATTACTGAATATCAACATTTCATTTTTGTAATGTCTTTATTTTATTGTTTTATTTTGGTATTTCATGTTTTACTTTACATTTTATGCTGTTAGTACTCTATTTTATTCTGTAAGGTTTAGGATAAACACTGTGTACAACACAAACACTTGTTTATTTCCCAGAAATTTGGCATAAAAAACACGATCGTAAGTCGAGTCGCCTCATGTCGAGCAGGTCGTAAGTTGGATGGTAGGTGTGTGTGTGTGTGTATATATATATATATATATATATATATATATATATATATATATATATATATATTCACACACACCCAAAAAAAAAATAGTGGCTTATAGGGGAAGTCGAAGGTTCAAGGGATTAGAGGAAGATGATCCTGGTAAGGAAGAATGGATGGAAGAGTAATGTAAAAGGCTGGAACAAGAGTGGGAGAGCAAACTAGGTGAGCTTGCTGTGAAAATGGAAAATAAGATGGAGGCAGAGAAGAAATGGAAGTCACAAACTGAAGCCACAGAAGCCAAGATACAGGCCCTAGAATATGAGGTAAATGTGATGATGCGAGTTACAGGGCTATTTCTCAGAGGAGACATGGCATCTGAAGCAGGTACACCCATATTAAACAAGGAACCCAATGGCAAAGAAGACCAGACTGAGGCTAAGGCCCTATCAGTCCCCCAAGCAAGGCCAAGGAATGTAGGGGATGAGCTGTTAGGGGCAGGGATAGCAGTAGGTGAAGGCAAGAAGGTAGAGAAGGTGATAGGTCTCGTGCAGAGGCATGACCATGCCACCAATGGCTATGTACAAATGGGACCCAGTGACAGAGGGAAAGGCAGTGGGAGGAGGAGAGGGAGATGTCATTGTTTATTCATGGGCTTCAGGAGAGTGAAGGGAGGACACAATGAAAGACAGCAGAAAGAAAAATAGGAGGTTGAAAACATCAAGGAAATAGGCGAGGAGGATATGATGAAGATAGTAAACTTTCATAAATAGGAGGGTACTTGAAGGGAAGAAATTGGCCGGTCAAACTGATTTTCAGGACAGAAATAGTGCGGAACAGGATCCTGTGAGAGAGACCACGGCTGAAGAAATCATCAGCATGCAAGAGGGTGTTCCTAGACTGTGGCAGAACAAGAACAGAACAGCAGCAGCTGAGGGAGAAGACATAGAGAGTCCACAGAGGACAACTAGAGCCAGGCAGAGCAACAAGTGCAAGCACTGACAGAACCACCATCAGAACCCCACAGCCAAACAAGCTATCCCAACACAAACCACAGCCCACACATCCCCCACCCCACAGTATGCTATAGAATCCCACATTGCACTACCAGGCTCCCCACTCCCACAGACCCCCAAAACAGTGTTGGAGAGGAAACTGCAGGTATGGTACACCATCGCTAATGGAATAACAAATAAGTGGGAGGAGTGGTGCAGAAGAATCAAAGAGGCATCACTGGACATTGTAGCTCTCACAGAAACCAAACTCACAGGAATAACAGATGCCATCTTTTTAATGGGATAGATCCTGAGGAAAGACAGAGGGAACAGATGGGGTGGAGAAGTAGCACTGCTCATCAAAAACCAATGGGATTTTTACAGGCTGGAGAGAGGAGGCAGAGAAGCAGGAGACTACATAATAGGAACAATTCAGTCTGGAGGTCCCGAAGTGGTGATTGCAGTGATGTATAACCCACCACAGAACAGCTGGAGGCCAAGGCAGGAGTATGATGAGAGTAACAGAGCGATGGTTGACACACTGGATGAAGTGGCCAGAAGGGTTCACGCAAGCAGGGCAAAGCTGCTGATTGTGGATGACTTCAGTCACAAAGAAATTGACTGGGAGAACTTGGAGCCACATTGGGGCCCAGGAATGTGGAGGGCTAAGATTATGGAGGTGGTACTGGAAAACCTCACGTACCAACATGTAAGGGACACTACCATAGAGAGAGGAGAGGATGAACCTGCTAGACTGGACCTAGTATTCACCTTGAGTAGTGCAGATATTGAGGACATCACAATACGAAAGACCTCTTGGGGGCCAGTGACCACATGGTTCCGAGCTTTGAATGCATAGTTACAAATGGAGAGGGAAGTGGGAAGGGCAGAATGAACAGAGCCAAAGTACAAGAGAGGGACTACAGAGGCATGAAGAATTTCCTGCACAAGGTTCAGTGTTACAGAGCACTGACAGGGAAGTCGGTAAATGAGATGATGGAATATGTGAAAATATGCCAGGAAGCTGAGGAGAGGTTTGTACCCAAGGGTAACAGACATAATGAGAAGGCCAAAGGTGTATAGAGGCCAAAACCAAGTGTGCTGGAGAATGGAAGAAGTATAGGTGGCAAAGGATCCAGGAGAATAAGGAGAGCAGTCGTAGAGCCAGAAATGAATATGCACGGGTAAGAAGGGAGGCCCAATGACAGTACGATAATGACAGCAGCAAAAGCCAAATCTGACCCAAAGCTGTTGTACAGCCACATCAAGAAGAAAACAACAGTTAAGGACCAGGTAATGAGACTGAGGAAGGAAGGAGGAGAGATCACAAGAAACAGCTGAGAAGTATGTGAGGAGCTCAACATGAGATTCAAAGTATTGTTCACAGAGGAGACAGAAGGGACTCTGGAAAGACGGAGAGATGGGGTACACCAAGTGTTGGACACATTGCATATACCCAAGGAAGAAATGAAGAGGCTGCTAAGCGAGCTAGAGACCTCTCTCCATGGGTCCTGAGAGAGGGAGCAGCGGCACTGTGTGTGCCACTGACAGCAATCTTCAACACGTCTATTGAAACAGGGCGACTACCTGAGGTATGCAAGATAGCAAATGTAGTCCCATTTTTTAAAAAAAGGACACACAGAAGCAGTAAACTACAGTGTCACTAACATGTATAGTATGCAGAGTCATGGAGAATATTAGAGTGGTGGAGTCCCTAGAAAGGAATGAGTTTATCAGCTACAACCAGCACAGTTTCAGGGACAGGAAATCCTGTGTCGCAAACCTACTGGAGTTCTATGACAGGGTGGCAGTAGTAAGACTAGAGAGAGAGAGAGAGAGAGAGAGAGAGAGAGGGGGGGGGAGGGGGGAGAAGGAGAAGTGGGTAGATTGTTTTCCTGGACTGTAAGAAGGTTTTTGACACAGTTCTGCGCAAGAGATTAGTGCATAAGCTGGAAGACCAGGCAGGTATAACATTAAAGGCACTGCAGTGGATCAGGGAAGACCTGTCAGGAAGACATTGGTGAGTCACGGTACGTGACTAGGTGTCAGTGGGCGCCTGTGACGAGCAGGGTTCCTCAGGAGTCGGTCCTAGGACCGGTGCTGTTTCTGGCGTATGTAAACATGATGGAAAGAATAGACTCAAAAGTGTCCGTTTGCAGAAGACGTGAAATTGATAAGAATTCAATCGGACGAGGAGTAGGTGGAACTATAAAGGCTGCAGGAGTGGTCTGGAAACTGGCTCCTGGAGTTCAACCCCACCAAGTGCAAAGTCATGAAGATCGGGGAAGGGCAAAGAAGACTGCACACACAGTACAGTCTAGAGGGCCAGAGACTGTAAACGTCACTCAATGAAAAGGATCTTGGGGTGAGTATAACACCGGGCACATCAACCAAATATCTACAGCAGCATACAGGCGCCTAGCAAAACTAAAAATAGCATTCCGACATCTCAATAAGGAATCATTCAAGACCCTATACACCATGTATGTCAGGCCTGTATTGGAGTATGCAGCACCAGTTTGGAACCCACACCTAGCCAAGCATGTAGGGAAATTAAAGAAAGTGCAGAGGTTTGCAACAAGATTAGTCCCGGTGATAAGGGCATGACCTACTAGGAGAGGTTAAGGGAACTCGGCCTGATGACACTGGAGGACAGGAGAGATAGGGGAAATGTGATAATGATATATAAAATACTGAGAGGAAATGACATGGTGGACAGAGACAGGATGTTCCAGAGATGGAACACAGCAACGAGGGGTCACAATTGGAAGTTGAAAAAACTCAGATGAATCACATGGATGTTAGGAAGTATTTCTTCAGTCAGAGTTGTCAGGAAGTCGAATAGTCTAGGAAGTGATGTAGCGGAGGAAGTATCCATACATAGATTAAAGAAAAGGTATGATAAAGCTCTTGGAGCAGGAAGAGTGACCTAGTAGCGACCTGTGAAGAGGTGGGGCCAGGAGCTGTGAATTGACCCCTGCAACCACAACTAGGTGAGTACACACACAGGTGCGTATAACGGGAAGGGCACTGCAATGGATCAGATAATACCTGACAGGGAGGCAACGAGGAGTCATGGTACGTGATGAGGCATCACACTGGGCACCTGTGACGTGCGGGGTCCCACAGGGGTCGGTCCTAGGACCAGTGCTATTTTTGGTATATGTGAATGACGTGATGGAAGGGATAGACTCAGAGGTATCCCTGTTAGCAGATGATGTGAAGTAAATGAGGAGAATTAAATCAGATGAGGATCAGGCAGGACTTCAAAGAGACCTGGACAGGCTGGACACCTGGTCCAGCAACTGGCTTCTCGAATTTAACCCTGCCAAATGCAAAGTCATGAAGATCGGAGAAGGGCAAAGAAGACGCAGACCGAGTATAGGCTAGGTGGCCAAAGACTGTAAACCTCGCTCTAGGAGAAAGATCTTTGGGTGAGTATAACACTGAACACGTCTCCGGAAGTACACATCAACCAGATAACTGCTGCAGCATATTGGTTCCTGGCAAACCTGAGATTAGCGTTCCGATACCTAAGTAAGGAATCTTTTCAAGACACTGTACACTGTGTTCGTCAGGTCCATACTGGAGTACGCAGCACCAGTTTGGAACCCACACCTGGTCAAGCATGTCAAGTAGTTAGAGAAAGTGCAAAGGTTTGCAACAAGGCTGATTCCAGAGCTAAGGGGAATGTCTTACGAAGAAAGTTTAAAGGAAATCGGCCTGACGACACTGGAGGACAGAAAGGTCAGAGGAGACATAATAACGACATACAAAATACTGCGTGGAATAGACAAGGTGGACAAAAACAGGATGTTCCAGAGTGGACACAGAAACAAGGAGTCACTCCTGGAAGTTGAAGATTCAGACGAGTCACAGGGATGTTAGGAAGTATTTTTTCAGTCATAGTCGTCAGGAAGTGGAACAGTCTGGCGAGTGATGTAGTGGAGGCAGGAACCATACATAGCTTTAAGGCGAGGTGTGATAAAGCTCATGGAGCAGGGAGAGAGAGAGGATCTAGTAGCGTTCAGTGAAGAGGCGGGAAGGAACTGAGTCTCGACCCCTGCAACCACAATTAGGTGAGTACTAAACAGGCCTAGTGTCTAATAGACATGTGCTTAGGATAAAATAGCAACCAACCCCCCACCCACCCCACCCCCTACAGCCACCCCCACCCCCCTACTTACCTACCTGCCTGCCTACTTACTGTTGGGGCCGAGGTAGGGAGGGGCTAGGAGACTTGTTTTGAAGCAGTGTTATTATTTTTATTGGGCGCTGAGGGAATTTTTGGAAGGCTTTAGTCCCCACAAGCGTCCTCTTCCCTCCTTCTCTTAGCATTACCTCTGGACTTTATAATAGGGTCACCAAGTGGAAAAGACCCGGGCCGGGACAACACCGGCCAACCTACAACTTTATAACAATTTGCAGGTTTTCAGTCTCGCTTCAGAATTAACCCAACATGGTGGCCTGGTGGCTAAAGCTCCCGCTTCACACACGGAGGGCCCGGGTTCGATTCCCGGCGGGTGGAAACATTTCGACACGTTTCCTTACACCTGTTATCCTGTTCACCTAGCAGCAATAGGTACCTGGGTTGTTAGGTAAGACACATATGCAACAGTTAGGTATCTTTATTTCGAAACGTTTCGCCTACACAGTAGGCTTCTTCAGTCGAGTACAGAAAAGTTGATAGAAGCAGAAGATACTTGAAGACGATGTAATCAGTCCATCACCTCCTGGCACTATATAAAGCCCCATTCTGTCACTTCAACTTCATATTGTTTCAGACAACGGAACAATGCTCTTCTCCAGACTGAGGGACTGACCACCTCAAAACTTTAAGGGTGATGGACTGATTACATCGTCTTCAAGTATCTTCTGCTTCTATCAACTTTTCTGTACTCGACTGAAGAAGCCTACTGTGTAGGCGAAACGTTTCGAAATAAAGATACCTAACTGTTGCATATGTGTCTTACCTAACAATCTGTCGGTATTTTATACCATTTTAATGTTCAGGTACCTGGGTGTTAGTCGACTGGTGTGAGTCGCATCCTGTGGGACGAGATTGAGGACCCCAATGGAAATAAGTTAGTCCTCGATGACACACTGACTTTCTTGGGTTATCCTGGGTGGCTAACCCTCCGGGGTTAAAAATCCGAACGAACTCTTATCTTATCTCATGTCACAAATTAATCCAAATCTAACATGGCCACTCGTAAGCATTGCTGACGATATAGCAACAATTGAACATCGTGCATATGCATCAAAATAGCATTAGACAGGATGTCTATGAGAAAAGCAGGCGCAATGAGCAGCACCATGATACATGTATACATGTGACTACCATGGATGTGTGATAGTGTGGAGGTAGCATCTTTGCGCACTTCTCAGTGGCACCTCCTCCACTCCTTTTATTGGGTAATGTTAATGCACATTTCCTCTGGGAGGGTCTCACTGAGATTCATGGAAAGTAGTTGGAGGCTTTTCTCATTCCTCTCCCTCTCCACGTCTTAAATACCGGCACCCCTACACATTTCGACCCTCGCAGTCGTACCTTTTTCTGTATAGATCTCTCTATAGCATTTGATTTTGGTTTGTGGTACCTAATCTTCACGACACCGATCATTCCCCTGTTCTCCTTACTTTTCATTTACTCTCCTCCATCGTTACCCCCGTTGGCAGCTTGAGCAGGCAGATTCGGCGCTTTACTCACGTCATACCTTTTTTCTTGACTTCCACCTTCATTCTCTTCAGACGAGTTTTTACAACATTTTACCTTTGTTCTTACCGCAGCGTAGATACAATAATCATCCCCCCCCAACCTCAGGTAGGAATTCTCAAAAGTGTACCCTGGTGGTCTTTTGTGCTCATGCTGTGTTATTTAAATGTGCTACTTGGGGCTGATACCATTACAGTAGAACTACTGATAGGATCCTAGATTTTAAAAGGGCTTGGACGTTTATCTGTCGTGTAATTTGACAGGCAATACGTACTTGTTGGCGGATTTGTGTGTACTGTCACTTTCCTTACCATGAATGCAGTTTGAAAAAGGTGCGAAAGTTGAGTGGCAAGTACTCAACAGACCTTGCTTCACTTCGTACGGTTCCTGGCGTCAATGTTGCAGACCCTGTTAGGGTTGCCACAGCAGTTGTGCATCATCTTATCCATATATTTCAAGGGCTCCATCTCTCCCACTTATTTCTTTCTTCCAAACTTGCGAGGGAGTCAGCACCTTTAAATTTTACATCTTACATTGAAGAACCTTATAACGTGCCCTTCACGCTCCGCGAACTTGAGTCAACACTTTCCACTTGCCGCCCGTCAGCAGCTGGGCCTGATGGCATCTATGTTTGTATGCTTCAACACTTACCCCCTACGGTTCTTATCGTCCTCTTACGTCTCTTCACTCTTGTTTGGTCTCAAGAGGTTCTCCCTCTTAATGGAAAACTGCTGTTGTCCTGCCTTTTCCTTTGTGTGAAATTAATGTCTAGTGAGTATAAGTTTTTAGTATTAACAGTGATACAAATGTTGTTAAATCACATGCAAGACAAAATACAGTAAGACAGTAAACTTAAAAGTACCAAAATTATAGCCGGATAAATATATTTATCCGTTTAGAAAATTATTGCTTCATCATGGATTATGAAATTAAATTTGCATTTATTACATTGGACCTTCGCCCCAAAGTAGGGTGACCCGAAGACGAAAACACACTGACCATCGCCTAGCTAAAAGCAGAATAACCCTTGTGGTTTAACGCTTCTTTTATATTATAATAATCTTGAATCCCATAATAGATGTTAACTTCCATATTAAGAGCCACTGGTCTCCACTCGTTCCATTCTAACATACATGCTTGCTGTAGACTCAAGCTTACCACTCAAAACACCTTCACACCTTCCTAAGCTTTATTGGATATCCACTCCCACATCATCCTCTATCTACCCCAGACGACATTTATACAGCGTGATACTGTAATAAGGGTGGTTTCTGGTAATGACCTTACTCAATGGTCAAATAGCTTTTTTGGTAGATGCGTAGGCACAGTAGTAGTATAGTAGTGCCTTCGGCTCTACTATACCTGCGGTCAAACCCTGGTCTTGGCAGGACATGTGGGTAACTCTCCTAACACTTGTCCCTATTAAAATAGTCGACTATTGTGGGTCTCATCCTGGAGGGTGACTTGTAAAAGGACCTCATTGGACAGGCACCTAAAGTCAGTACCTGACCATCGTACGTCACTTTGCGTGCGGCCAGCAGTAGCAGCCTGGTTGATCAGACCCTGATCCATCACGAGGCCTGGTTTCAGGCCGGGCCGCGGGGGCATTGACCCCCGAAATCCTCTCCAGGTCTACTCCAGGCTTACAGTCCTTTGGCTAATATTGCTGAGGAGGGTAGTGCGTGTTATAATTTATAATTCCTGTCCCATGTAATGCCACTAGACACCTGCCCTCGTGTAATTATCCCAGCTGGCCCATCATAAGATTAACTTACAAATATTCAGTCTAACGAGGGAGATGAATCTTTCCATCAGGCACTCTACTAGGGCAACTATATTCCCAAGAATTGGATGGCTTATTTTCTAGTTAGATAGAAATAAGACAATAGAGGAATTTTGAAATAGTAATGGACTGTGTGTTTCTACTAGAAACGATTCTGCACCTTTTACTTATTTTGAAATGGCGATATAAATTTTGAATCTGAAAGTATTATTTTTTGCAAAGATTATGTGAAAATTGTAATTTTGAAATGACGATGGTACTTCTGATGTGGGCAAGTGCTGCAGAGAAATAACCACTTCAGTGGCTATATTATTTTTTAGAGACAAGACTAGTGCTTTAGTACTTTACTGCACTTCTGTAACGCATCATTATTGTAGCAGAGAGATAGGTTCCAATTTTAGGTATCCCCTAAAATGGAATACCTATTGGTTACTTGTAATACTGTATGAAGATCTCCTTGCTATGTATTAAACACTCATTGAAATGAAGAAAAGTATTATTCTACGCACATTGAAAACTTAGTTTCTGAGGATTGGTCATACTTTTTTGAAAATGTTAAACTGGGTTGAGTTTCAGCTCCTGGGCATCTTGAGGGTGTTTTTTCACAGTCTCTACCTTCAAGGGTTTAGCACTTCCATTTGAATGTATCAGTACAACTCCTGAAGCTTTTGAACTTACGTTCTCAAAAATTCCGTCAATTTCATGCAGTAACTCGAGAATACCTCCTCTGATTGGCTTTAAACTTTCAACACCGGTGTATCTTGCTTGGAGGAAGGGTCAGTGTGTTAAAGTAGATGCAAAATTTAAAATTTTAGATTGTGATATTGGTTCCCATGGGATAACACGATTGTTTCTTAAGATCGGCTTTAAATTTTCAGTGTTAGCGTATCCTGCTAAAAGGAAGCTTCAAACTGTTATTGCACTGTGTAGGTGCCAATTTTAGGGAAATAGTTTTAGTATTTTTTTTTTTTTTTTTTTTTTTTTTTTTTTTTTTTTTTTGTGGAATTTCTTGAGAATTCTTCAAGCTCTTAAAGCTGATATATATCATGCCAAAAGTCAGTATAATTTTAAGCTAATTTGCCATTTTTTTTAAGAATACTGTAATTTTAAAAGTGCATAATTATATATTATTTTCAGTGCTATGACTGGAGAATGTGGCTAAGGAAGATTGACCGTTATTGGGCTTTCTAATGTCCCAGTTTTATTTATTCCTTCAAGGCAGGTTCATTGATACTGACAAGATGCTCTTAGTCCAAGGAATTAGACCTGCTCTTCCCTTCTTATGATAGAACCTGATTTCTTCCCATCTTCCCAGGGGCTATGTGGCCCCTAAGGGTTTAGCGTTCCCATATGACGGTAATATTAAATAAATTGGTAAAGTGTACCCCTGCGTACTAAATGGGGCCTGATAGGGACATTTTTCGTTGAACATAAAATGATAGAAGATAAGGTAATCAGTCCAGCTATCGTGCGGAACTATACAGGTGAAGACAGTGGTGATGTAGTCGGTCCCTCAGCGAACTGCCTTAACCCTTTGACTGTTTTGGTCGTATATATGTCTTACGAGCCAGTGTTTCGGACGTATATACTATACTCAATAATTCTAGCGGCTTCAGATCAAGCAGGAGAAAGCTGGTAGGCCCACATGTGAGAGAATGGGTCTGGGTGGTCAGTGTGCACCACATAAAAAAAGTCCTGCAGCACGCAGTGCATAATGAGAGAAAAAAACTGACTTTTTTTTTTAGATTAAAACGCCAACTTTGAGGTGTATTTTCGTATTTATTGTTGTATTCTCATTTTCATGGTCTCAAGTGATAAAATGGAAAACATATTGCAGAAAGAGATGATTTTGATTACTTTCACGATGAAAACGACCTTGAAATTCAGCTCAAAGTAGCAGAAATGTTCGATTTTTACCAATGTTCAAGAGTAAGCAAATCACACCACACGTCCAATACACGTCAACTGGGGAGTCGAATATTCTTTCACTAGTGCACTGATATTATTTATACCATTTTTACAATAATGCAGTAGTCTGCATAACAGTAAATTTTGTATTTTTTGTATGAATAAAAAATCAAAATAGAAAGCAATAGTAATATAAGAGGGGCCTAGAGACATGACTAATAAACAGAGGATATGTTATTTTAGTGCCAAGAATGTCTACATTGTTTATTCTGGACCCTATTTTGAAATTGGCATCTTTTTTAATTTGCATGATATTGGCCAAATTGCCAATTTCTGACCACTTTATTGGGTAGTTCAAATTGGTAAATGGGCAGTTTCTTGTACTCAATTGATAGAAAAAATTGAGTTCTAAAGAAATAGCTATGAGTTTGGTCAACTGGAACAACGGAATTGGCCAAAAACAGGGCTCAAAGTCGGCGAAATCGCCGATGCGTATATGTCGCCGAGACCGCTAACTTCACGGGAGCATAATTCCAGAAGTTTTTGACCAAATTTCGTACTTTTGGTGTCATTACCACCGGGAAGAGATTCTCTATCATTTCATATGAAAAAATAATTTTTTTTTTAAATTTTGCGACGTAGAAAGGGGCCTGCGACAGTCAAAGGGTTAAAAAATATGACAATTTCAAAATAAGGTCCAGAATGAACAATGCAGACATTCCTGGCTCTAAAATAACATTTTCTTTGTTCATTAGTCATGTCTCCAGGCCCCTCTGATATTACTCTTGCTTTCTATTTTGAATTTTTAATGAAACAAAAAATAGAAGACATTATTATGCAGACTACTGCAATACTGTAATAATTGTATAAATAACATAAACCCATTCATGACTGCATATTAGAATGGCTAGTTGGACATTTATTGGACAATGACATCATTTGTTTACTTTTGAACATTGGCAAAAATCAAACATTTCCCCTACTTTGAGCTCCATTTCCAGGTTCTTTTTATAGTAAAATCAGTCAAAATCTCCTCTATTTCTATAATATGTTTTCCATTCTATCAAATGAGACCAAGAAAACGAGAATACAACCATAAATACTATACGAAAATAGACCACAAAGTCGGCATTTTAATTTAAAAAAAAAGGTCGGAGTTTTTTTTCTCTCATTATGCACTGCGTGCTCTAGGAATTTTTTTATATGGTGCACACTGACCACACAGACCCATTCTCTCACATGTGGGCCTACTAGCTTTCTCCTGCTTGATTTGAAGCTGCTAGAATTTGAGTATATATACATCAAACACGGTACCACGTAAGACGTATATATACGACCGCGACAGTCAAAGGGTTAATTTTCGTGAAATTGGCCAAATTGCAAATTTCTGACCACATTATTCGGTAGTTGAAATCAGTAAATGGGCAGTTTCTTGCACTCAATCGATAGAAAAAATGGAGTTCTAAAGAAATAGCTATGAGTTTGGTCGACTGGAACAACGGAATTAGCCGAAAATAGGGCTCGAAGTGGGCGAAATCGCCGATTTGTAAATATCGCCGAGGTCGCTAACTTCGCGAGACCATAATTCCGTCAGTTTTCCATCAAATTTCGTTTTTTGGTGTCATTACAATCGGGAAAAGATTCTCTATCATTTCATAAGAAAAATATTTTTTTTTTTTTGTTTTTGAAATTTTGCGACACCCGGAGACACCTCAGGATTGGGGGTTGCTACAGTCAAGGGATTAATCAATTTCTTCCAATTAGATACAGAGAAAACAAAGCTTCCTATGCTTTTTTTTTAAATCAAATTTCACTAGTGAACTTGTAGAAATAATTAGTGATGCATTAATTTTATAAATGATGAAAGAGAAGAGGTAGCGACATACAGTAACGCAGATACATGCTGAGAGAATGGAGCCCCCTCATGGGAGGTGTTCCTTGATGCTAGTAAGGGGCTCTTGATCGAAGGAATTGAACCTGACCTTCCTTCCTCAGATTGAGCCTTATTGCTGTCCATTCCCTCAGACAGACACTGACTCCCTTTAGGTTAATTGTTTCCCCATGAGTGTAATAATAATGAGATTATTATTATTACCATCATAACCAAGCACTAAACCCACTATGGTCATACAGCACTGTAGGGTAGGGTGTGCTAAAGGTGTATGTTCCAGATCAGACACACACACAATAGCAATGAGAGAATAGCTATAAATTAAACTGCGTTTTTCTAAATTGCGTTTTTCAATAGAAACCTTTGTTTCAACTCGAGACTGGGACCGTAATGATAATTTTCGATATCTGATTCTTGTTACTAATTTTTATTCTTGACATATATTTACCAATAAATTTGAGCTCACACACGTTGATCTACTAAAAAAAATTACCCCCCCCCCCAAAAAAAAAAAAATAATTTGCGCTTTGTTATAGTCTCCCTTGGCACAGCGCATTCATTCATATTGATAACCAGCCACAGGATTTCGTTTAAAATAGATTCATTGGAATTACTACGCCCAGTTCTTCTATTTGTAAGCTTTTCATGAATGTCAGTACATGATTTTATAAGACTCGTGCAATATGATCATATACAGTTAAAGATGCGAGGTCATTAAACAAAAAAAAAAGCCAAATCCAGTCATAAAGGGACAAAGAAACAACGCGTTCCCTTCAAGTATAAGGAAGATTAACAACAAACCCCTGGCTAACTACAATAAGGAACTGATGAGTTTCTCAAGTCATTTCGTGATCAGTCGGGTTATGGTTCATACGTTGGACGGATGTGCCTGGCACCAACAATCTGGTTGATCAGGCAAGTAACAAGGAGTCCTAGTTTGGGACCGGGCCGCAGGGGCAGTAATCAAAAAAACAATATCGACTCAGGTGCTTGGCGCATGACACTTGAATTGAAAACTAACCATAGGATTTCGTCCAAAATAGGCCATGGCATTTCATGTTTTATGTCAATATGAACCAGTTTAGACGATTTTGAAAGTCAAATTACACAGTTTATATATGCCTGTCATCTGGTCAGTATATTAGCTACTGGTCGTAATCACTGGGAGGGTGTCTTCCTCTTGGAGTTAAGCCGTTCTACAAGTGAAAGGTGGTCATTTATCTTGGGAACGGCCTTTTTTTTTTTTTTGTTATTTGTAAAAATTATGTTAAGCAGTCGTTCATTAAGCGGGCTCCATATATGATTCTCGAAATGGTAATTAAAAATTTGTAAACAGTTCGTGAAATGAATGGGATTTGAACCCATGGCGAGGTGGCAGTCGGGTGCAGTGGAGAGGACCTGCACATGTTCTCACGTCATATGATCTGTAATCCGTAAGTAGGAAATCGTGGGGCAGCACAATCACTGGGGATTTCGGAAAAGTGCTGTAGCACTCAAACCTAAGAAACAGTTGCTAGGTTCCTCTAAATAGTATATTGATTTTGTATTAGCACATTTGTACTCCTTAATTTGCGTTTGCTGAGGTCGAGTCATAGCTCTTACCCCTGGCTCTTAATTACGCTTCTATAACCAGCATTACTGATTTCTGGCCTCTTAGACCTAATCATGTTTCAGTTCTGAAATTGTGTATAGAACATTCCTCCATTCTCAACAAACACGGTCACTTCCACCACCCTGATAATAAAGGAATATCGTTCCACCTTCATATCAACAACCAAAAAAAAAAAAAAAAAAAAAGCGGGTTCAATCCTGGGAGAGTCGTGAAATATGAGAAAGTCAATTTATACTTGCTACCCTTGTTCGCTTAGCTGTCAATAGGTACACGAGTATAAGCTCTCTTTTCCCCCATATTTAGCAAAATTGAATAATTCAGCAATGTGCTGTTGGAGATTGGGTTTGTGTATACCTTAGGTGGGGGCTGCCCAAATTTTGAAATGAACTGGGGTAGGATAACACAATGTAAAATCATTTGTGGAAAAAAAATACTTCCTAATATAGTTTGGCTCTTCTGTGTCTTAGCTTCTGCCTGTGTTTCCTTGTTCATGGTCCTCTGACTTTAAATTAAAAATGTCATTACATGGAGTGTTGAATATATAATGTGTCCATAAAGTCCATGTGGGGGCCATTCTTATTGTAAGCATGGTATGGGCAACATCTGCTGCCTTTACAACCCAATATCTGGGTAAGCAAGTTTGAAAGATTTTGCACACTTTTAGACCAGCGGGTTTTCCACTTGTGAGGTCGCCAGATCGATCCTTAGTACTCTTTAAAGTACATTAACCCTGACATTTTGGCTCTGAAACGTCTTCATCATTACTTCCATTAGTCTTCCATGGGTGTCTCAGTTCTCCCAACTTCAGAAAGAACAAGGCACAATACCGTGACTGGAACAATACACAAATAACCCGCACGTGGAAGAGAGAAGCTCAACCTTGAGCTCCGTGGCAGCCACGTCACCCAGAGTTAAATGACGGCCCCATCAATACGTTACAGCCGCGTTAGCCAGAGCTCTATGACAGTCACGTTTCTTAGACTCCATGAGGGTCATATCTAGGCACTGCGTGCCCTTCCGTGCTTCTAAGTTCTTAATGTTCAGATTTTCCTTGTAATGCTAGACTGCTGTGCGCTGGTCTCAGGACTACCTTCTCACAGCTGCCCTTCCACCACAGAGCACACAGGCATAAACAACATAGAAGAGGCCAGTAGGATACAGGGGACTAAACAGAAAAACAGGAATGTCTACAAAAGGATAAGAAAGGAAACAGAAAGACTTTTCGAAAATGAAAATAGAAAGTGACATTAATTGACCAGGTGATATACGATTTGAGGAAAGGGATGAAATGACTGATGACAGGGTTATATAATGGCAATCATATTTTAAAAGTCTAAAATTTTGACAGTAACGAAAGTAGAAGAGGTAGATCATATTCTGAGAATGTACAGCGACCCCACTAACGAATGTTCACAGACCGTAATTTCGAATAATGACCTCTTGCCAGGTGACGATTATCATCAGTAAGTGGAATGTGTGTACACCTGATGCTGGTCGGATAGAGTATGTCACAGTGGCAGTATTTTTACCGTACATTAACATACTTAATCCATAAAAACACAGGAAAAACAATAAAGACTGTCATATATTTCTGAGCAATCATTCGTAATCAAAAAAAATATTGACAGATAGGTGCAGTAGGGGCGAAATGAGTACACCAAGAGAAAATAGTAAGTGTCCGGGCCCCAAGATTGTTCAACAGCCTCCTACCAGACATAAGACACAGGCACAGTAAGGAATCGTTCAGGACTCTATATACCGTGTACGTCAGGCCCATATTGGAGTATGCAGCACCAGTTTAGAACCCACACCTAGCCAAGCACGTCAGGAAATTAGAGAAAGTTCAGAGGTTTGCAACGAGCCTAGTCCCGGAGCTAAGGGGCATGTCCTATGAGGAGAAGTTAAGGGAACTCGACCTGACTACAGTGGAGGACAGAAGGGATAGGGGGAGATATGGTAACGGTTTATAAAATACTGAGAGGAATCAACAATGTGGACAGAGACATGAAGTTCCGGAGATGGGACACAGCAACAAGGGGTCACAATTGGAAGTTGAAGACTCGGATGAGTCACAGGGATGTTAGGAAGTATTTCTTCAGTCACTTGTCAGGAAGTGGAATAGTCTGGAAAGTGATGTAGTGGAGGCAGGATCCATACATAGCTTTAAGGAGAGGTATGATAAAGCTCATGGAGCATGGAGAGAGTGACGTAGCGACCAGCGAAGAGGCGGGGTCAGGAGCTATGAATCGACCCCTGCAACCACAGTGAGGGGCACACACACACACACACACACACACACACACACACACACACACACACACACACACACACACACACACACACACACACACACACACAGTTACTCATGCTCTGTCACTTGATTATTAAGGCTAGGTAATATCTGCAAGCTCTTTGTCCGTCAACTGAAATTTTTATATCCATTTTATCGCCAGCTAATATTTTCTGAAGCATGTACATGACATAGACGAGAGCTATATGTGACCACATAGATGGTCGAAGACTGGCCATAGAAAAACGGTAGGTGATGCAACAACTGGAGCTCCTGTAGACAAGTGTAGGAGCAGCACTAGCATGATGTGACAAGATTGGGTGTTGAGAGGTGTAGCAGCAGCAGTAGTATGGTATGAAGGAGACAGGTGTTGCAGATATTGTGTGGGAGGCGGCAGGTGTGGCTTGCTTGCGTGATTGTCCCTCATTGACATGTTTATGTCGGCCGCAGAGGTCTCCTTACGTCTCCACTCCGTGGTTTCAACACGGAGTCCCCGCCACATTTGTTAAACTCTGGAGAAAAATATGCGAGTATTTTAATTTGTGGTGATCAGCTCTTCAGCCTGGGTATATATTATCAAAATTTTGTAATATTTACCTGAAATTTTCACTTTTCATGTATGTGGACTTGCTGAAGGCCCATGATCATAAGTGAACACGCTTTCCTTCAGTGTCCATCTAGATTATATTCCATGTCACTCGTTCTTCTAAACAAATCCACATTTTTTTTTGTTCGTATGAAGATTTGAGAGAGTAGCTTCGGCTTTGATGGGGTGGGTTAAGTGTAGTATCTATGCAATAAAGTGCGGTAACCATGAAGCCCAGTCCCAGGACCCATTATGTACATCTGTAATCTTTTGACTACCGCCCACAGGATGGGTATGGCGTGCATATTAAACTAACATACAGTGAGTTGTAGCAACCATCCATACAACCAGGTGTCTTGATCAAGCAAGGCAGATGCTGAAGAAAAGACATGTTGCAGAAAAGTATTACTGGGACACCGTCTCTGTGTATTAACTTTAGCATGAATCTAAAGAAAATTAAATCTTGGATAAATTGGTGGAATCACTTGATTAGGCCTGATGTAAGAAGTATAACCCTGATCGATCCTGTTAGGTCATGATTTGCTGAAGTTAAATTGTCAGACAACAGGACAAACATCTCCTGACACATGCTATAGTCGAATGACTCTTTACTGCTTAATTATCCGCTGGCCTATCAGCCAGGTTTTACTACCCTTTATATTTGTAGCGGTACACAAATAGTCCGTACATAGACTGAACCTACTGGTCAATGGTCCGACGTGGACTACTATCTAGCAGTGTAAGTTTAAATAATAACGCCTTCACGGATATACAAAATATTTCGTGTTAGGACTTGATTAAGTTCTATACAGAACGAAAAGTTATCCCAGAAATGCGTACTGAAGCATTTTTTTTCCTACACTGTTGTCGACATTACGCCATTTGGATCCAAGTCAGACACTACCAAATCTTTGTGACTGTGATGAAGCAGATTTTAAACAAAGAGCTTTACCACTGAAGCACATGTGCCCCTCGGTACTTGTAATAAAATTACTTACGAAATCTGAACCCACTCGTGATACTGTCCACAGGATGGCTATGGGATGCGCAGCAAGGTAGCTGCTAATATCCACGAGATTGATTTAGAGTTGTCAGTGAACTAACTACTTCGGCGGCAAAATGTAAAATCTAATCTCAGCCTACAAACCGTTGATTTAAGTATGGCGAATCGTGGTTAACTTTAACCGACAAATTTTAAGTGTCATCCAGAGTTATGCAGGAAACAGAGAAAAATCCTTCACCAAACTTTACACATCCTCCCGCATGATCAAGTAATTAAAGAAGAGACAGATTCCAGGAAAGATTTTCCTGATTTGACGAAAATTTTCGGACAAACCCGTGATACTAGATGTAGTAGTTAGGAAATTGGTCTTATATACTGTCGTTAGTGTTTAATATCAAGATGACCAGAGACAGAACGGCATTGGCCTTTGAACACTGTTGGTATTGGTCCACGGTATTGATGTGGTACCGTGACTTATGTTTATTTAACATTAATACTTTTATGTATCACCGATGTTTATCCGTGGCACTGTGTGTGGGTGTACTCTAATTGTGGTTGCAGGGGTCGAGCCACAGCTCCTGGCGTCCGCTTCTTCAATGGTCGCTACTAGGTCACACTCCCAGCTCCATGAGCTTTATCATACCTCTTAAAGCTATGTATGGATCCTGCCTCCAATACATCACTTTCCAGACTATTCCAGATTTTCCAGACTATTCCTTCCTCAGTGTGGTGAAAGAGAGAGAGAGAGATTGTGTTATATTTCGGGGGCCACTAATTTTGGTGGCATTGATGTTTAAGCTTAACACCGATGCTTATATATATATATATATATATATATATATATATATATATATATATATATATATATATATATATATATATATATATATATATATATATATATATATATTGCACTGATGTTTGTACGTTGCACTGATGGTTCATGACATTCGTGTACATGACACGGATGTTTTACATATCATTGATGTTAATATGTGGCGTCGTTGTTTATATTTGATGTAGATGTAAGTGACACTGATCGATACAAGGCACTTTCGCTTGTCCCTGGCACCAGTGTTCATACATGACACTGATGTTTGAATATGGCATTGTACGTAGCACTGATGTTTGTACATGGCATTATTTGTGGCATTGCATGTTTTTCGTGGTATAAGAACCTGTTGTAGTAGACCATTTTAATTTGAAAGTAAATGTACAAACGAAGTACTTTCCGTGTGGCACTGACTGGTGACTAGGATACACATTACTACTAAACAGATTTAAAAGAAATTTATAAGGCAGATAAGAGTAGTCTGAATAAAGAGGACTAGTGACAACGCTGGTGGAAGCTGGGGAGAGAGAGAGAGATGAAACATAAGGGATGTTATCAGGTGGTACTTAAGTTTCAGCGTTCTTGAAAAGTTGAAAGAGTTCGATGAAGTGGTTGTGGAAGCATGTTCAATACACAGCCTCACGAGGATGAAATGACGTAACACTGTTTCGCTCAATTTGATAAATCTTAAGTTTGCAACTTGATAGTTTTATCTGGTTTGTAACATGATTAGACTTAAAAATTGGCATAATACGGTTTTAGGCCAGAAACCAGTAATACCAGTAATATCAGTTAAAATAGCTTAAGATGTAGGGTCAGTTTCGGAAACTACCCCAGCAAACCCAAAACAGTGAGTAACTGTCATAGCAAACGCAGATATTGATAGTCTCTGCGTCTATAGTGTCCTTCATTTTGATAAGCATCAGTAATTTACCGGAGGTTTGTTTATAAGCGTTCCGCACGTGACAGTCCTATCAGTCCAGATTAGCCCAAGGTTCTTATGTAAGCATAAGACACACGCCAACTTCACGTTATTAGTGATGAATAGCACAGGGGCCTATGATATACTGTGACCAGTTTCAAGGGTTTTCTCTCGCAGCCCGGCCTGAGGTCAGACTTCCCTTGACCCTGATTTGATAAGAATATAATCAATACAGACGTGGCTAATAGTAAATGCTGTGCCTGGCATTTACGAAGTTAAATGCTTTAGGTATTTTGAGAAATTAGCATAAAAAATATATATTTCTTTAATTGATTTATTTCAAGTTTTAGGTTATCGTAGTATATAATTGTGCTGCAGCCTAAATGAGATGTTGTCTGTTATATATGCAGTAATTTACCTTTGTCGGTCTCTTGTATAAGGTAAATATTTTTTTTAGGAAAGTATACACACACTGGTACAATGACAAGTCTTGCAGATAATGAGAAGGTCAGTGGAGTACCTAGAGAGTGGTTCGCAAACAAGTAGCACTGGCTTTAGAGACTGAAAATCCTCCACGAACTCTGGAGTTCTATTACAAAACAACATAAAACAGGAAAGTAATGTTTGAGCTAAATATTGCAAGAACGCATTTGACACTACCACTGGAGGCTGATCAACAGAATAGAAGAGCAGGCAGGGTTAACAGGAAGACAGTAATGGTTCAAAGAAATATTGGTAGAAATTGACGGTCGAGGAGGTATCAGAATGGGCGAGCGTGATGAGTTGAGTTTCACAAGGATTAGCACTGACACAGCTATTGTTCCTGATACACGTAAAAGACTTGAAGGAATTTAATACTGTGTATCACTGTTCACAGACAATATGAAACTCGTGGATAAAAACAGGAGACTGGACCAGATTACAAGATTATTGGGGCAGAATAAAGGCTTGAACTGATTAGTGTCTACCTGTATTCAACCCTATCAAGTATAATTAACGAGAATCAGGAAAGAAACATGGAGGTCGGAAAGAGAGTACAGCCTAGGAGGAAAGAGGCAAGAGCCCTCACACATGAAGAACCTGGGGTTAAGTATCGTACTGGTCACATCAGTTAGTTACATTTGTTAGCCTGCGTGAGACTAGTAAACCCTAGCTCATACTTCAGGTATCTTTGTATATCTGCTCAATTATATTGTATCTCTTTCAAGGGACGCCTCACTTGCCGAAGTGAATGGGCTCGTGATCAGAGAAATTGGGCTTCTCGTCCCCTTCCTCGAGTAAAATCTAAATATCCCCAACCCTTTTTCCTCTTCCTTTGGGCTCATAGAGAACATTTTTTACTTTTATGAAATCCAGTTTCTAGACAGAGATAAAAGGAACCATTATCAGCCGTGTTCTGGTGTAACTTCGTTGGTGCTGCTGCGCGGGTCGTGTCACTCCACCTGATGGAGCTTGGATCATCTTAGGGCATGGCAGGTGACCCTCCTGTTAGTCACGACCTGCCAATATCTCACAGGAGGTGGGAAGGAATCCCTTTTACGGATAATGCCAATACTCTTCTCGACTGCAAAATCACTGGCAACAGCGTTGGTTTGAATTATATGAAAACAAATATTCCTTCAAATCGACATTAGGTTTCTGGCTATCTTCTTTCAGTGTCTGTAGAGTGTAGGAAGCTACGCCCACCATGACTACGGATCGCGAATCTGACAGGTACTCCTGGCGCCTCTGCAAAGACTGCTTCGAGGATTGCTAGGTAGCTCTAACAGAGGTCGGCTAACTTTTTTGGGTATTACCCTAAAACAGATTTGCGTACAGGGGAAATTACCCACTAGACCAAAAAATATATTTGAAAAAATCCAACTTTCATAATTTGCAATGATTATTAAAAATATTTGTGCAGTTTTATTTATATGTTTATTGAGCCTTCATTACCCCTGAGATTTTCATTTTTACCCCAGTTAGGGTAATTTACCCCGGTTCCCTGACCTCTGCAGTCTAACAGTTCGCCATATATTAATAGTTTGCTTTCTGTATCAGAGTATGCTGAATTCCTTTTCGACTTCAACGCCCTGATGCACTAATTCGAGTTGCCCTCCTCGCTGAAAGTCCCTCCTCTAACTCACTCCTTGCATTACTAACGGAAAATGACATTCATTTTACACCCTCTCTACCCTTTACGTCCCTTACAATCCAGTCCACTCTTGCATTATGTGACTCGTTCAGGTTTAATGTTTGCTTTCAAATATAGTAAAACGTACATTTTGAAACGCCGGCATTGAGTTTCCACCCGATCAAGTATATCCAGAAGCTAGGGAATGTTCAGAGGTTAGTAATAAATCTAGTCCAGGACTTTAGAGGGAAGAAAAAAAAACTGAAGGTGACCTTAGGACCAGGGGACATATGTCTGATATATACGATACGTCGATGATTTATGGGATGACAGTGACAGACTGAAAGGTGAGGGCCAGGAAATATTTCATCATGTAGTTAAAAGTGGAATGGCCTGGATAAAGTGGTGGTGGCGGCGACGACGACAGACTTAAATACACCGCTGTAAAAGTAGGTACAATGGGCTAAAGAAGGTAGAGACCAAGAGCAAACTCAAAATTAACAAAAACATACAATACCGTGACTGAACAATACACAAATAACCCGCACATAGGAGAGAGGAGCTTACGAAGACATTTCAGTCCAACTTGGACCATTTACAAGTGAAACAGCAACACACACTTCACAGTCTGCGAGTGTACGCACGCAAGTGCTCATTATACCTACTTCCTTACTACTACTTTTGCCTTTTCTCTCCTGCTCTCTCCTTCCTTGGTTCTTGATACGAGATAGGTTACATATGCTGGTGGTGGAAGACTATGGATCACTAATGTTGAGGTGGTATACCATTTTTCAGATGCAGACTGGCGGCTCGGGGAATATATTTCAGTGCATTTTATAATCCCTGCAATGCAGATCAGTGTCGTGAGTGAAACTGTCTCTACGTCTAGACACTGCACGCAGCCTGTAAAGGAATACCTGCTGAGGAGAGCGAGAGAGAAAAGAAAGCGAGAGAGAAAAGAAAATGAGAAAGTGAAAAAGAAAACGAGAGAGAAAGAAAGAAAGCGAGAGTGAAACAGAGCGAGCTAGTGCCTGGTCCCTAATCTGCACACTGCTATGGTTTATTTGAGAGAAAAATGGAGAAGTGTAGAATAAACCCGTGGAAGGCAGGAGTGCCTTAAGTACAATTAAGAGAGAATCCGTGTTAACATTAGTTGTCCAAGACTCTTCAACCTACCACAAGCAGATATCAGAAATATTGCCGGATCGAATTTAAAAGTTTTGAAAAGGAAATTGGACTACTATCTTCTGCAAGTGGCTGATCAGATTGAATATGTGGGCCTGCAGGCCCACCTTCTGTAAAGGTCGGGTTTAGCAAGTCCACATAAGGTGTATTATCTCTTGCCTCAACTTGCTTTGGTTAGACCTGCAATTTCAGCAGAGCCTATAACACTGGAGAGATGAGTTGGAATTACTGTTACGTATGAGACTTTATTTCAAGGTTCTAATCTGACTAAGCCTCGTGGACAACCAGAAGAAAATTGTCATATCACAAGACGGACATCTAGTGTAGTGATCATTCATTTCTTACCTGACTCTGGGAAAATGTTCTCACAACACTCGTTAGAAAAATTAACATGCTGAAACCTCCGTTTTAACGATAGCTGTAATTACACCCTGTTCCCTCAAGAAACTAGCTAAATATTAAATGAAGTGTACATTTTACAAAATAATTTTAAAGCACTGACTAGGGCCACGCTTTGAATCGAGATGAAACTAAGTTAATATGACTAGTCGTAGTGTAGAACAATGACTTATTAAGTTAACGGAGGAGGAGGAAGCATGCAGATGAGTAACCAAATCAAGGAACTCTTGAGTATATTTTGCAAAGACAACTCATCACATTCATCAATTTCGGCATAATTAGTGTAACTAGTAAGCTGCAACTGTTTACTCTGGCAATAATCTCATCAGTAGTATTTAATTGGATGAATTTCAGTACATCAAAAAATTAATTCGTATGTGTGTGCGTGGGCGCGTGTTCACGCACACAAAATATGTTTTGTCCTCCCTTCAGCATCATTTCTTAAAGTATATGATACAGGATATAGTTACAGGTATTTGTAGGCCCCGAGCTTTATTTGACCAGTTACCTTACAACCTCTGCAGTATAACCTCTACTGCAGTATCTCTCTGCAGTGTAATGTCTTCCCTGCGATAAAAGTTCTCGCCTGCAGTGTAAGCACGCTGTCCTTTGCAGAATAATCCCTTTCGGCTGCAGTTTAACCCCTTTCTGTTGCAGTATAACTTGTCCTTCTGCAGCATAAGGGCATTGTCCCCCCTCAGCATAAGCGCGCTTTCCGCTGCAGAATATCTTCTCTCCCTTGCAGTATAACCTCTCCCCTGGTAGGTGTTATTGCTCTTGTATCCCGTTTATCGCCAGAGCCACCCACTCTGCTCCCTCCAGCCGCGTATTGGCGCTGTATTTGCTGAACGCTATTGACTTGGGGGAGGACGGTACGCAGTGAAGTTTTCTCGTTGGTGTTAAAGGTATATGAACATTATGAAAACCTGTGGGTGTAGAAGCGTGTGGATTTTCTGTATGTAGATGTGTATTTTAGGGAAAGACATAATGCACAATGGTAAGGCTGAGTACCAGAGAATATTTGCATACAGATTGACTTGCCATCACTCTCCCGTGCCATTTAAAATGTCTATTAGTGACATCCCTCATTATCCAGTCTGATAGCCAAGCAAGAGCTTACCTAGCCTATTGTTTGCGGAGTTCCACTATTTTGAGGTTGAGGAAAAGTAAAGTTGCATATTTTATGCAATAAAAAGAATATATATATATATATATATATATATATATATATATATATATAAGTACCGAGGTCTGACGGAAGTCTAAAGCGTCCTGATGGAGCCACTATGCTACCTTGGAAGAATGGAAAGCAGATTGCCTGGGACTACACATGTGCCGCCACATTGGCAGACACCTACTTGCCATACTCCGTAGTGGAAGGGGGTGGAGCTGCCAGCCACATGGAGACCCAGAAGATCCGCAAATATGAAGACCTTCCCCCTTGCTATAACTTCATCCCAATAGGGTCGGAGACCCTTGGAGCATGGGGCAAGTGTGCTCTAAAGTTCCTAATAGAGCTGGGTGAAAAGCTCATCATAGAAACAAAGGACCACAGGGCGACCAGCTTCCTCTTTCAGAGACTCAGTGTTGCGATCCAGAGAGGAAATGCCTGCAGCATTCTGGGCACGCGGCCCACCGCCGGGGAGCTGGACGAAGTATTCGAGATGTAGCTCTGAGTTACCTATGTTTTACTTTGTATCATATTTTTGTGAATGTTTTGTCAATGTATTTTGTCTTTAAATAAAATATTTATATATATATAATATAGGGGGTGGTAGGAGAAAATTCTCAAACAGCTTCAGGGAGAATCTTGAGTTTTCCCTGAAGCAAGTTTATTCTTTTCTCTGAGGATGAGGGTCCCTACAACAGTTCTAGAGGTGGTGCCTCCCTATATTAAAAAAAAAAAAATTATATATATATATATATATATATATATATATATATATATATATATATATATATATATATATATATATATATATATATATATATATATATATATATATATATATATATATCTTTTTATTGCATAAAATGTGCAGCCTTCGTAATCTACAGGTGCCTATTTCAACGTTTTGACACGCCCCAGCATTCACCATAACTGCTGAGATGAATCAACTCCAAATGATAGTGTAAATGCAGAAACTCTGCCCACTACACTCCACTTTTTCCATACCACCGAAAATATCACACATGGAAAAAACATTCCTCCCTTTCGCCGTTTTTAATCCTCTCGACATAGAAAGAGATAGAAAGAGAGAGAGAGAGAGAGAGAGAGAATGTAGTCACCTATTTGTGGTTGTAGGGGTCGAGTTATAGCTCCTGGCCCCACCTCTTCACTGATTGCTACTAGGTCCTCTATCCCTGCTCCATGAGCTTTATCAAACCTCATCTTAAAACTATGTATGGTTCCCGCCTCCACTACGTCACTATCTATATACATGACTGAAGAAATACTTCCCAGAGCATCTCTGACTCGTATGAGTCTTCAACTTCCAATTGAGACCCCTTGTTTCTGTGTCCCATTCGGAACATTTTTTCCCCAAAAAAAA
>NC_091364.1:10198780-10218577 GCF_038502225.1 Cherax quadricarinatus | reverse complement strand
CCAAGACAACAGTGCATAAGTGTTCGCAATAAAGCTAATAGAATCCTTGGCTTCATATCAAGAAGCATAAATAATAGGAGTCCTCAGGTTGTTCTTCAACTCTATACATCCTTGGTTAGGCCTCATTTAGATTATGCTGCACAGTTTTGGTCACCGTATTACAGAATGGATATAAATGCTCTGGAAAATGTACAAAGGAGGATGACAAAGTTGATACCATATATCAGAAACCTTCCCTATGAGGATAGACTAAGGGCCCTGAATCTGCACTCTCTAGAAAGACGTAGAATTAGGGGGGATATGATTGAGGTGTATAAATGGAAGACAGGAATAAATAAAGGGGATGTAAGTAGTGTGCTGAAAATATCTAGCTTAGACAGGACTCGCAGCAATGGTTTTAAGTTAGAAAAATTCAGATTCAGGAAGGATATAGGAAAGTACTGGTTTGGTAATAGAGTTGTGGATGAGTGGAACAAACTCCGAAGTACAGTTATACAGGCCAGAACGTTGTGTAGCTTTAAAAATAGATTGGATAAATACATGAGTGGGTGTGGGTGGGTGTGAGTTGGACCTGATTAGCTTGTGCTACCAGGACGGTTGCCGTGTTCCTCCCTTAAGTCAAGGTGACCTGACCTGACTAGGTTGGGTGCATTGGCTTAAGCCGGTAGGAGACTTGGACCTGCCTCGCATGGGCCAGTAGGCCTGCTGCAGTGTTCCTTCGTTCTTATGTTCTTAATACCAGGTGTCCTCTCACTGTAATACCAGGTGTCCTTTCACTGTAATACCAGGTGTCCTTTCACTGTAATACCTGGTGCCCTCTCACCGTAATACCAGGTGTCCTCTCACTGTAATACCAGGTGTCCTCTCACTGTAATACCAGGTGTCCTCTCACTGTAATACCAGGTGTCCTTTCACTGTAATACCAGGTGTCCTTTCACTGTAATACCTGGTGCCCTCTCACCGTAATACCAGGTGTCCTCTCACTGTAATACCAGGTGTCCTCTCACTGTAATACCAGGTGTCCTCTCACTGTAATACCAGGTGTCCTCTCACTGTAATACCAGGTGTCCTTTCACTGTAATACCAGGTGTTCTCTCGGTTATTAGCAAGCTTCAGAACAGTATTCAGGAACAAGCGTAACAAATCCTTTATAACCTTATATACGACTTATGTCACACCAATCAACGAGTACGCGGTTCCTGGTCAAGCACGTGAAAAAAAAAACTCGAAAAAGTTCAAAGCTTTGCAACAAGGCAAGATATACCTTTGAAGAGTTTCGAGAATTTCACTACTCTCGGAGCCCGGCTATGGGCCAGGCTCGTGTGGTACTTGCCTGGTCAACCTGGCTGTTGCTGCTGGAGGCCCGCTGCCCCACATATCCATCACAGCCTGGTTGATCTGGTACCTGGTGAGGATGCTAGTACAAGAAATGATAGGAAGGCACTATAAGAAGCTGAAGGAACCGAATCTGACGACCTTAGAGGAAAGAAGGACAAGGGGGACTTGAATACTACGTACAAATTCTAAAGAGGAATTGATAGGGCAAAAAGGGAAATACCGTGTGAATTAAGACCAGCATCAAGGGGACGCACGTGGAAGCTAAAGACGCGATGAGAGACAGCGGTGTAAGGAAGTATTTACTTAGTCTCAGGGTGGCTGAAAAAGTGCAGTGACTTTTATGAGAAAGTGGAGGAGGCAAACTTAATACACAACTCTCGAGAGTAGATATGTTAAGGCCCAAGAGGCCAGAAGTCAGTGATGCCGATCAAAGTACTGTAAGACGCGGGACAACGAACGAAGTCTTGACTCCAGCAAACACAACTCGGCGAGTACAACTCAGTGAATACTAAAACACCGAGTGTCTAACGCTATAGTACGGCAGTAAGCATATTTACTGCTTGTCGGCAATACCCCATTTATTAACACATAGGTAAATACAAGTGTCAAAGTTTAAGTCACGTTAAGTGTGAAAATAGAGTACAATCAAGGGTCTGAACTATTGGAAAAGTTTGAAGTCATTTCAACTGTATTCCTTAGAAGGTAAGCATGAAAAGTACACAATAACAATTTACAACTGCGAAATCCTAAACATTGAAATCACTCTGTATGACAACAAGAATTAATATGATAGTGGAATGCAAGTCTCCATTCTCAAAACTAAGTCTTCGAAGGTGATGGACTGATTACGTCTTGACTTCTCTACTGCTTTTGCTGCCTTCTCTGTATTCGACTGAAGAAGCTTGCTGTGTAGGTGAAATGTTACGGAATAAAGATACCTAACTGTTCCACATGCCTTACCATCAGGACAACAGACCTGGCAGACAGTGCACAATACCTCCATTAAAAAAACGGGCGCGACGAATACTGAAAGAGAACTCGTTAAGTGTTAGATGTTCCAGACTTTTCAACGCCCTTCCATCGTGCATAAGGGAAAGTACCAACAAACTTCTGGCTGTCTTCAAGAGAGAAATGGACAAGTTCCATAAATCAGTGCCTGACCAGCTGGACTACGGGCAACCAGCAGTAACAGCCTTGTTGATCAGGCCTTGCCTCTCCAGTGGGTCTTGTTTGGGACAGGGCCGCAGGGCGCTGACCTTTGGAAACGTTTTTCGTGTATTCATAGAAATGTGAAAGAAGAATGAACGAAGGAACGGGTTCGCGCACAAAAAAAAAAAAAATGAAAGAGAATACACGTACACTGCTGCCACCTGGCCCATTTTCCAGGGATTTCTCCTGAATGTAACCTTGTACTAACCACCTCAGAGAATCTACTTTTACTTTTTTTTTTCCATTTAGCAAACACTGCAGCAATCTCAATTTAAGCACGGAGTCTGTAAATACCTAATTTCCTAGTTTAATTAGCAATTTCAGCACAGGCATTTTATTTTAAAATAGAACCATATTTATTTTTTTTAATTTTAAAGCGAGTATTTTAGTAGGCCTATTATCTTTACATCTTATAATTATAAAGTGAAGATTTTTTTTTTAATCTTTTAACGGTTTATTTGTAGCTTAAAGTCTACCTGTAGTTGATTCTGGGGGAGTCATCGCCCCCGTGGCCCCGCCCCAAACCAGGCATCCTGATTCACTTACTATCCGGAGAACAGTGTTATGATAACAGTGAACACCGAACTCGGAGGCTGCCATAGTAAAAAGCTCTGTTCCCCAAGGCACAGTATTGGCCCTTGTTCCTTTCAATCTCAAAATTGGACAGTGATAGAAGCACCGTATCATCCTTTGCAGACGATACTACCATCAGGGGCTCTGGTGGCCTGGAGGGGCTCTGGTGGCCTGGTGGTTAACGCTCTCGCTTCACACGGTGAGGGCCTGGGTTCGATTCCCAGCCAGAGTAGAAACATTGGACGTGTTTCTTTCCACCTGTTGTCTATGTTCCCCATCAGTAAAATGGGTACCTGGGTGTTAGTCGACTGGTGTGGGTCGCATCCTGGGACACTGACCTAAGGAGGCCTGGCCACAGACCGGGCCGCGGGGGCGTTGACCCCCGGAACTCTCTCCAGATAAACTCCAGATCAGTAAGAGCGGCATCCACTGACAAGACAACGAACCTCCAAGCTGACAGAAACAAAGTCTTCTAGTGGGCCACTGACAAAAATATGATGCACAATAAGAATAAGCTCCCAGTTACTCTTATGCAAAGATTGAGGAAATAAAGACAGGAACGGAGTACAAAATTTGAATCACTCATTGGAACGTAAGACTAATGTGTGAAAACTTGGAGAGATCATGACAGAAGATCTCACCCTCAAGGATCACTACATTATCACAACAGCAAGAAAAATTATAGGCTGGATAACTAGAACCTCCAAAACATGGGATACCAAGCAAATGATACTCCTTAAGTTCTTTGTTTCCTCTATGTTTTAATACTGCGTACGCTAACAAATCCATTGAAGGCAAACGACATCGCAGACCTGGAGAATGTGCAGAGAACCTTCACTGTCCACATATTCATTCAAGCAACTATAAATTACTGAAAACGTTAGAAGTCCCCTTGAGTATCTTGCGTATTAAATTCATGTTTCATTTTGTCCTCTCTCCTAGGGTTATAAGGTTTAGTTTCTCAGATCTAGTACAAATACTCCATGATTTATCCGACACATGTAGTGTATATAGTCTTAAGTAATTCTTTGGTGAGAGTCTTGAAGAAGGTTGTCCCGAGAGACCTCAGCCTTTCATATACTGTCTTAGTTATTTGATAAGCGTCTCTGTCGATACATTTGGTGTGAGGTTCACTGTTAGGTCTTATTTCATTGATTTTTATAGGATTTTTCCTCTCAAATATACTCCCGCTATGGTACTCTTGCATTCCCTTATTTGCATAACTTTAGACTTGTAACCTGTATTTTACCTGTCGTTTATGTGTCATACATATGACTAAAATTTCCTGTGACTGATTATTAATGCAGCATAAGCAAGATTTATCTCTATAACTTATCGTTGTTGGTACACTGTTACCCTCATCCATCCTAAGGCTTCATCTCTATCAAATACTTTTTGTTACTCTCTCAATGTGCACTTCAAGCTACTGTGTGACGCTTATGTTTGCAATTATCATAAGCTTTTGATTCTAAAATTTACGATGAATGCAAACTTTTCAATGTAGAAAAAAACGTATAAACATAGTATTCCATTAAATAATAATTGCCGCAAAATATAGTCAAAACAATAAGTTATTTAAACGAGGTTAAAAGCAAAAACGAGTTCTTTAGAAATGAAGGCACACCTTAATGCTCTCCACTGTTGACATAGGAGGAATGAACGTATGGCGTTAAGTACATTTTTAGGTTGAAAGACAGTTCCTTTAAGAGTGTAAACAAATGAATGTAGGCACTGCACGGCTGAAGTGCCTACCTGGCACCAACTGTCAAGAAGTGGCACCAGTCATCTACAGCCAAAGCATAAAGTGAAAAAAAAAATCTTATTTCCTCTCACCGCTTTATTAAGCTTTACCCAAGTGCTTAGTTGCTGGTAGTCCGTGGGGCATCCCCTCCGTGACCGGGTTCAGGACCAGGTTTCCCGGTTAAAGGACTGATCCATCAGACTACTGGGTAACGTAATCCTCCAGGCTATAAGTACGTAGTGATTTATCCGGTATAGCTTTTTTATGGCTATGATTTCGGCGCGACTCGTTAAGGTTACATCACCTCTCTACGATGATTACAGCGTGATTACTTCTTATTCCTGCTGTTGTCATTCCTGTTTATTTTCGTTCCCCATCCACGCACTACACACGTGTGTCTACCCCGTGCTGTCACGCATACACCTTCGTGTCTACTCCGTCTTCTCGCCCCCCCCCTCTCCCTCTCTCATACATACAGTTGTTGGACAGGCTGCAGACCTGGTCCAACAACTGGCTGTTGGAGTTTAACCCCACCAAGCATAAAGTCATGAAGATTTGGTGAAGGACAAAGAAGACAGCAGACGGAGTACAGTCTAGGGGGCCATAGAGTGCAAACCTCACTCAAGGAAAATGATCTTGGGGTGAGTATAATACCGGGCACATCTCCTGAGACGTACATCAACCAAATGACTGTTGAAACACATGGGCGCCCATCAAACCTAAGAACAGCATTCCGACATCTCGATAAGGAATCGTTCAGGACCCTGTACACTGTACGTTAGGCCTATATTGGAGTATGAAGCACTAGTTTGGAACCCACAAATAGCCAAGCACGTAAGGAAACTAGAGAAAGTGCAAAGTTTTGCAACAGGACTAGTCCCGGAGTTAAGGGGCATGTAATACGAGGAGAGGTTAAGGGAAATCGACCTGACGACACTGGAGGACAGGAGAAATAGGGGGGATATGATTACGACATAAAAAATACTGAGAAGACTCGGCAAGGTGGACAGAGACAGGATGTTCCAGAGATGGGACACAGCAACAATTGGAAGTTGAAGACTCGGATGAGTCAAAGGGATGTTAGGAAGTATTTCTTCAGTCACAGAGTTGTCAGGAAGTGGAATAGTCTGAAAGTGATGTAGTGGAGGCACGATCCATAGACAGCTTTAAGAAGAGGTATGATAAAGCTCATGGAGCAGGAAGGTAGCGACCAGTGAAAAGGCGGGGCCAGGAGTTTCAAGGTTTAACCTGCCCTCACAGGCCGGCCTGAGATCACACCTCCATGTAGACTGCCTAGTAAACTAGGCTGTTGTTGCCAGCAGCCTGCAGGCTTGCATACCAATCACAACCTGGCTCATCAGACACTTGAAGGAGGAAGTGGTACAATTTAATCTTTAAACCTCTACCTTTTTCCGGTAATATTTCCGATATCTCTTGGTAGAAACATAACTTTTGGACAACGGATGCAGACGTTTTATAATTGTGCTTATGGCACCCTAATTTTTTTTATTAGATTTATTTTACACTTCCCATCTCTCACTCCAGTAAGTTATGGTGTGTGTATATATAGGGGACCTAGACCTCAACCATTTTCCATGTATGTTATAAGGTCGGTCGGTCTCTCTTCTCCATTCCAGAGAATACCGAGTGCTTTGAGGTGTTCCCAGTAGTTTAGATGTTTTACTGTGTGGGACGTAAAGAACCTCTGTACCTTTACCAGCTCCGATCTCTCTCCTTCCTGCCTTGAGGGAGACTATGACCACAGATCAGCGTTTCGGGAATAACCAGTGATTTGAAGAGTATCATCATCGGCATGATTTGTCTGGTTTTAAAAGTAATCTATCATGCCATCTTCATGGCCTGTGATGCATTTGCCATCTTTTATTCTCTGCATAAATATTTATCTGAAATTATTATTCCTAGGTCTTGCAAATATTTCTTTCATTCTATGGGATTATCTGCTTGCGTTTAATATCCTGTATTCGTTATTAGATTTTTTTTCAAAACTAAGCAGTTGGAAATAGTCAACGTTAAACATGGTGTTTATTATTTCCCACTAGAAGATTTTATCTCTAATTTTAAAGCGGGCCACTAAGAGCAACAGCCTGGTTGATCAGGAAATCAATAACGCCTGACCTCATTGGGTGTTACGAGTTTGTATCGATGTCTGCCATGAAGATGAAAATAGTAAAGGTACCAGGACCGTGCTTTGGTGTATTAATGAAACTTGTACTTTATTTTTGTTTGTTAGAAATTTGAATAGCAATTTCCCTACTTTTAATTTTATACCTACTGACCTTATAGCTATCATCTTATAGACACATAGACACAGACACAGACACACACACACATTATATATATATATATATATATATATATATATATATATATATATATATATATATATATATATATATATATAAATAAACTGTGTGCTGAGGAGGCAATTGATTAGTTTATGGAAAGCCATCAATTAAACAACCAAGGTCATCATAGTTTTAGAGCAGCAAGAAGTTTGTTGCAGGTAGCAGACCATTGCAGATCACTGAGAGGCAGACTGATGAAGCAAAAAATGCAGAAGTTACGTATGCAAATGTTGCAAAGGGATTTGTCATATGTGACTATAAGACGATAGCCTGTAAATAATGTAGTGAAGTTGTCCTCTAGCCCTAGCTGTTACCCTCACTTACTCTACTCACTGACATCATTCGCAGATCTGTCAGTCACTGTTTAACTGAAGTACCGGTTTCCTTACTTTCCTCATCCACTGGATGTTACTCGTCTATGACAGTATTCAATAGCATCCACCTGGTGATGGAAAGAGGTTACAGTATTTACACAGTTCATGAATTAACGAGGTGCTTCAGCGCTGATGTTAAAGAAGTGACACACACTAACAGTCCCAAATTATCATTCAAAAGTAGAAACAAACAAGCACATAAGACGAAATAAGCACTATCATACAAAGTTAAGTAAATCGCATTAATATCAAAATGATCCCTTAGGGGTAAAGACCAAAGACCAAAGTAGTCAAAAATTAAAATGTACAGCAACACGTCAATCACACGGGCGCGGGCACCTGCTAACACATGGCTATTGTATGAGTGTGGAATATTCTTTATCAACAGAGACCAATCTCTTAATTAAAGACGATTTTTTGTTGTTAGGTGGCCGAGTATGAATGTCCTATGAAACTCCATACATATAGCTTGTTGCTCGTTTGTATGAACTCCCAGGTGACAATTCTGCAGGACATACAACACGACATATAGCAGCCTTCACCCGTTCATTCTCCAAGACCCCATTTCTTGACCACCATCAAGTTCCACGTAACCATTGCGAGATGTATCCGTGCTCGGATACATCTCCAGCCCTGTCTCTGACCAGACTTGGTTGATAGCCAATTTCAATGAAATCAACCCAAAATACTCAAAGCCACTTCACGCTTTCAAATGTACCAGTTTTTCCAGCAAATGAACAATGTACAATTTTCTTATGAGAATGACTTCACTATTACATGTAATCACAATCCTATATAAGGTCTAAAAGGCAGCACATTTATTTTATGTTTTATCTTTAAATGGTTCTGAGTGTAACAGCTCCGGGGCCCAGTCCAGCCCAAGGCTTCTCAATCAGGATGTTCGCTGCACTCACTCAGACGTGTAATTCCAGAGAACTATCCCAGTGTTGCAAGTTCGTGACAACAAAGTGGAATCCACACGTGTAAAGCAACTTTCACTTCACTGAAACAAGTGGAAAGACGAGCCTCGGTGAGGCAATGCCACGATCTGTCAAGTTTTTTCTTCTACGCGCATATTTAAATATCAGTGACAAGAAAATGTTTTATATAACTTGATAATGATAGTTTATACTCACACACCCTTTTCTTTTATTCAAAAGGAACGACTATTTGCCTGCTGCCGAGCAAGACAGATTTTTTACCCTCAAACCCCGGCCTGGGCTCAGGCTTTTCTTTTAACTACCTGTTCAGTTAAGGTACTGCTGGTAAGTCAATGTTGGCCCCACAGAGCTTGGTTGCTCTGACATTCTGTTGCTACGACATTGTTCTTCTCAAAGCGACATTTAATGCACACGCAAAACATGCCAAGGCAGGTGAAAAACATGAATTTGAAGTCAGATGCAGCCACACATATCCTGGGTTACGTAGGCTGAAGCATAAACTATTTGAAATATAGCAACTAGAAAATTTTCTTGAGCTTAATTATTTATTAAGACACGGAGGTTACCAATACTATGTAACGGTATGTAATACTATTTAACTGTCGCTAACTATATTTCTACACTGAACATAGAAATAGCATAATTTACTTATATTTTGGTTACTGATATCTAATAAAAACCTGTTTACGATTTTGGGGATTATTGCCCTAGCGGCCAGTTCCTGGATCGGTACTGGAAAAGTTCCCTAAGGTAGCTGCTGCTCAGTTGGACTGTGGTACCTATGTTGGACATTGTGCAGCTAGCACCAATTATAATTAGTGCTAGCCTGATCAGATAATTATCTGATCAGGGCTTCAACCACGACTGGTCTGGGACCAGGCCGTGAGGGCGGTAGTCTTCAAGAAAAGAGGTAGAATCAGTCACTCGTCGACTGGTTTATGTAAAGAGTATATAACCCTAAATGCAATATTCTGTAAACAGTAGTGTAACATGGAAAAACTTCAAACGTCTTCCTGTCCTAGTCTAGAACGATACAAAAGTACAAAGCCTTAACCAAGTGTATAGATCCAAACCAACTCATGCGTGCATTAATGAGAACAATAACCACAGAGGATAGGGCGAGGCTGCAAGAAAAGTTGCACAGTCTGTTAACATGCTCGCGAAGGTGATTATATCAATCCTGATAAGTGTTAACTAACGGAAAACAGGGGTGAGAAGACCGTAAAGGGAATACAACTTAACTGGATAGCCGCTACAAACACCGCTCAAGATACATATTCACAGGCTTAGACAGAGTGGATAAGTACAGTCTGTTTAATTAAGGCGCAGAGAGAGGGAGCCAAGGGACATAGATGACAGTTAACTAGTCACATATCTGTGACTAGTTCTGAGAGTTGTTACACTCTCAAAGCCAGGTCACTGGTGATTTGTCAACCAGGCTCTTGCTGCCACCAACCCATCCTCCAACAATTTAAGTGTTCACTATAAAACATGCCCGAGATTTTAAAAGACGCCCCGCAATGCTAAATGTTTAACACTTCGTTTTATTATTATTTCGTTGTTGTCGAATATGTAAATAATAGCTAATATACCTTAACCTAAGTAAATATAACCTAACTGAGAATATGAACGAAGGACAATTTAGCAAACATAAAATGCAAGCTTTGCTCTAACCTCCGAACAGGTTGCATCATAACCTGGTTGATATGCTCCTTTTAAGGGAGATTTCTCCAGTTTCCGGGAGAAATCTCCCGCTATTTAAGCGAAAAAAGTTGTTGGGTACTTTGGCATGCAAGCTGATCAAACCTCTTGATCATGGTCAGGTACCTTTACCTCTGATGAGTTGCAAGTCTTTCTACTCCCGAAGCCCGGCCATGGACCACGTTCCCCTGGCGCTTGCCTGGTCAATCTGGATGTTGCTGTGAAGGCCCGCTGCCCCACATATCCATCACAGCCTGGTTGATCTGGCACAGTTGATACTTGTCCGGCTTTCTCTTGAAGACGTCTACACTTGTTCCAGCAGTTCCTGATATCTTCTGGTAAGATGTTGAATAATCTGGGGCCGCGAATGTTGATAGTGTTCTCTTACTGTGCCCACGGCACCCTTGCTTTTCAGTGGGTTTATTTTGCACTTCCTCCCATCTTTCTCGCTCCAGTGTGTCGCTATGGCAGTGTGCAGATTTGGGACAAGGCCCTCGAGTATTTTCCTGGTATATATTATCATGATGGCAACGTTAGGAGATTCAACGTTCCTTAATACTGCCTGCCTGACGAAAGCATCAAGGCGGCGGCCTGGTACAGGACTGGACCGTGGGGGGACACGATTCGTGAAACCACGAACAGGTAATCAACGGTCATTATCCAGTCTGCCACACGCAACCTAACGTTGAAATAATACCACCTGTAGGTACCGTCCCCGCGACTCAGTCCAACACTGTCAGAGAGGAAATGACACAGGTGTTAAAAACAAGATTTTGTTAATAAGTTTAGCTCTTTTAAGATATTTTACAAGCTTCATCGAGCTTTATAATGCTAATAAAAACGAAATGTCACAATAAAATTTATTCTGCATCTGTGGTTTTTCTTCATTTCTGTCGGTAAAATGTCTTTGCAAGCAGGCACCCCTGTTGAAAGCCTGGTCAGTAAAGTTGTAGGTGCTCGCTGATCGCAGGCTAAGCTTCCCTTCCGAACTTGTCAAGTACCTTAAATATATCATATTAAAACACCCACAGCAGTTGGTTTAGAAAGATACGTAAGCAAACACTAGGACATATTAATTAGAAAACGTATCGGTCCTGGGACCTTGACCACCAACAAAAACAAATTGGTCATCATTCTTGCCTTAATGAACTGCTTCCATTCCAGCCTTGTTCACTGCGACATCTAGTGCCTTGTTTACAGTCATATCACGTTCTCTCTCACTCGTTCATCTACCTAACTCCTTTTCAGCCTGCTCCTTTCTTTCCTCATCCTTTCCCTCAACCCACTCATACACACTTCCCTTGATCTTAATAGCTATGGACATTTGTGCTCGAATCGAATTCAAAAGAAATCGAAAATATACAGAAAATTAATCTGTATTCGAGTGTCTCTTGAGAAATAATACCCCTCTACAACACGCTGAGAAACAATAACTATCAAATTTGTGAAAAAATACCTCTCTTTCTAGTGTGTGTGGGGGGTTGGGGGAGACGATACCGCTCTCTCAAGTGAGTGAAACAATACCATTCAGGTTTTTAGGAGAATTAATACCTTTCTCAAGTCTGTGAGAAACAATACCTCATTCGAGTTTGTAAAAGAAGCAATAACTCTTAAGCTTCAGTTTAACTCTACTCACGACATAACGTTTTTCCCTACATTGTATTTCTAGTTAAGAATAATGTCAGTAAATCACCTCTATCCATAGGATGCTTCTAATGGCGATAAAATTATTTAAGTTATATATAGGTGCTTTTAGTTGAGATCAATGTTATAAATCCCAGGCTAGGACTACCCTGGACGAGAGCCTATTCAAGCAAGCAATAAACACATGCTTAATAAATGCATGCAGTAGCAAGTTATCATGAAAATTTAAACTATACCTATATTAAATTTTCATGAAAGATCACAAGAAAGTCAAATTTTGTGAACCACACTGGGTACTAGTGAGGGAAGCAAAGAAGTTGGAAGAAAGTGTTAATAAAAAGTTATACATGCTAATACACGTACTAAAATAAGTCTTACGTCAATTAAAATATTAAATAATTAACATCAAAAGATTCTACTAAAATTTCCCAGATATACAAAGGGGTGGACGGCAATGTTGGGAAGCCAAGATGCGAGGTACTTGGGAAGACAGAAGAACTGATCTGACTCGGCCAGCATAACTCCTGAGAAGGGGCTACCCCGTGTAAAATGTGGACAACAGTTGGTGCGTTTTGGTGGCATCTGGGCCCTTGGCAGGCACCGCCCACAGAGTCTAAATTGGCTCGCCCAACCTCCTCCATTATTTGTGCCCTGTCCAAGACAACCCCGCCAACTACTACTGCACCCGCCACACTACCACTACCGCACCAGCTGCAAGACTTATAACACCACACCATAAGATAAACGCATCTGCTACTACCACATACATGCATGAATACATACATAAACGCCATCTTCTTTTAGGAACTGCAAGAAACCACTATCACGTGTCTTAAATATTCTATGAACACGGTCTCTGGACACATTCAAACGTATTGGGAAAGTATTTTCTACACATTTAAGACTGAGTTATAAACGATCAGTCGAATATTTTTGTGCTTATAAAAATGCTCGTTAATCATGTTTGGTGGATATTGCACTAGGTTGATATTAAAGTCGCTGAAAAAAAAACTACACCTATAGTACTGACATCAAAACTGTCAAAATCCTGAGTGTTAAGAAGCAAAATTGCTTAACACGGATTCTGAACAACTGGACAATCCAGCTTTGGTAACTTAAGTCAAAATCAAGATTTTAAGTTTAATAGGATTTACAATAGAAAATGTAGCAATCAGAATGGTAAAAGCTGGTTTTCTGTATACTGAAGTGCTCAATACACTGAGTCCTTCCACGGAGTCGGTCACAAGATAGAGGGGGTAATTATTAGATTTTTCTTGCATGTATATATGTATGTACGTGTATATATGTGTATATATATATATATATATATATATATTATATATATATATATAAATTTTCCCACAGAATATAAAATATAGGGGGTGGTAGAAGAAAATATTCAAACAGCTCTGGGAAGAACCTTGAGTTTTCCATGAGGAACGTTTACTGTCTTCTCTGAGGATGAGGATCCCCATTCCAGCCATAGAGGTGGTACTTCCCTCCCTCCTCTATATATATATATATATATATATATATATATATATATATATATATATATATATATATATATATATATATATGTATACATATATATATATATACACACACATATATAATATATATATTATATATATATATATATATATATATATATATATATATATATATGTATACATATATATATATATACACACACATATATAATATATATATATATAATTATATATATATATATATATATTATATATATATATTATATATGTGTGTGATATATATATATATATATATATATATATATATATATATATATATATATATATATATATATATACATATATATATATATATATATATATACACACACACATATATAATATATATATATTATATATATATATATATATATAAATATATATAAATATATATATATATATATATATATATATATATATATATATATATATATATATATATATATATAGCCAAAAATTTCGCCAATTTTTTGCATCTAGTCACAAACACATAATCGGGTGCCGAACAAACACAGCTGCGCCAATTATCACATTCCACGTAAGTTATTCATAAATTACAGTAATTACGACCGTGATAAATTCGGATTAGCAATGTTTTATCAGCAAGTAGTGCACAAACTGCACTGTACCCGGCTAGAGTTTGTCATATATGATTTTTGGTAAATATTTTTTTCTCATTTGTTTGTTGGGCTACCTTATTGAAACTTTGGCAATGTATGATTGAAAGATGCTTAACGTACACCAAAAATTAAAGAAATCGGACGATAAATAACGGAGTTCACTTCTCAGCCATTAGACGTCCCTCAAAAAAAAAAAAAAAAAAAAAGTTTACAGCAAACGGTAGGGGTCTAGAACACACTCGTGCACTGTTAGTTTTCTCTGTTGCTCAAGATTTTTTCAGTGTTATTCGAGGTTTTTACATTTAGTTTACTATTACAATGTGCATTCTATGGCATAAACCATTTCTGTGCTTGAAAATCTTAAAAGAAAAAAAATACATACACTTCATGGGGTCTGGAGCGAATTAATCGTAATTGCATTCAATCCAATGGGGAAATTAGGTTCAGATCACGACCAAATCGGGTCGCGACCAGAGCTTTGGAACGAATTATGGTTGTGACTGTGTATATATGTATGTCGTGCCGAATAGGTGAAACCTGTGATTCTGGCTTAAACAGCAATGCTCTTTTTGCCGAATAAGGCGAGCGAAAATTTGTGTACGCAATAATTTCGAAAAAATCATTCTGAATCTATGGGAAAAAATATATATTTCATTGTGTTTGTTCATTATTCAATTATTGAAAACTTATCTAACATATATTTTGTTGGATTAGGCTAAATTAAACTGTGCTTACTATAATAAGGTTAGGTAAGTTTTCTAAGGTTCATTAGATACAAAATTATTAATTTTTACATTATCATAAACGAAAAAATATATTTAAACGTATTAAATGCTTTGTATTGGATTGATGAAGCCACTGTGTGGCAAAACGTTTCCTCAATAAAGATTCCCATATGTTGCACAAGTGTTTCAATCTTCAAGCTAAGTGTGTTACTCTTGGCACGAGGACACATGGAGTAACACACCTAGCTTGGCTGGGTGCTTGGTGCTTGTAGGATTGGGTGGTCCTGTGGGTTAAGGTGTCATGTGGTTCTCGCTCACAATGGTGGGCCAGTACAACATGAGTTCGAATCCTTGGCTAGCGCAGTGTTGTTATTGATCAATGCCACTCGTTCGTGGTTACAAATATATATATAATATATATATATATATATATATATATATATATATATATATATATATATATATATATATATATATTCAACAAGTCGGTCGTCTCCCACCGAGGCAGGGTGACCCAAAAAAAAGAAAGAAAATCCCCAAAAAGAAAATACTTTCATCATTCAACACTTTCACCACACTCACACATTATCACTGCTTTTGCAGAGGTGCTCAGAATACAACAGTTTAAAAGCATGTATGTATAGAGATACACAACATATCCCTCCAAACTGCCAATATCCCAAACCCCTCCTTTAAAGTGCAGGCATTGTACTTCCCATTTCCAGGACTCAAGTCAGACTATATATATATATATATATATATATATATATATATATATATCAGTGCACCACACAGAAACAAGCGGGTATATACAAAGAAAGATCGCAGTCAGCAGGATTCGAAACTACTCCTGGGGACGGGCAAGATTCCCAGGCAGCGCTCTAGCCCACTCGGCCACACAAATGCCACAGACTGGGCAGCCTGGTTCGCAAGCCATGTTCCTTTCCCGGCCCGGGCACGTCTGTGAGCCTCAAGCATGGATTCAAGCTATTTCAATCTCCTGTATGTTCCGATCGTCCCCAGTAGTAGTTTCGAATCCTGCTGACTGCGATCTTTCTTTGTATATACCCGCTTGTTTCTGCGTGGTGCACTGATATATATATATTATATAATATATATATATATATTATATATATATATATATATTATATATATATATATATATATATATATATATATATTTATATATATATATTGTGTCGTGCCGAATATGTAAAACTGGTCAATTAGCAAGAACTCATTTAAAATTAAGTCCTTTCTAAAATTTTCTCTTATATGTTTAAAGATATTTTTTTCATTAATGTTAATATAAAAAATTATAATTTTGCAGCAAAAGAATCTTAGAAAACTTACCTAACCTTATTATAACAAGCGCAATTTATTTTAGTCTAATCCAAGTAAATATATTTTAGATACGTTTACAATAATTTAATACTAAACAAACACAACGAAATATAGTTTTTTGGTTGAGTTCAGAATGATTTTTGCGAAATTATTGTATACACAAATTTTCACTTGTCCTATATAGCAAAATGAGCGTTGCTATTTAAGCCAAGATCGCAAGTTTTACATATTCGGCACGACATGTAAATTATATATATATATATATATATATCCACTTCTCCGAGGCTATGGGTCCCACAATTTACACCAGAGGTGGACCCCATCGTATAATATATATATATATATATATATATATATATATATATATATATATATATATATATATATAATCTCTGTTCCAGAGTGCAATCCAAGTGCTCTGAGTTATTCCTAATAGCTTCTACATTTTACGGATTCCATGCTGGCAGAACACGACATCTGTACATTTTCCTGCTCTGCTCTATCTCCTGAACTGAAAGATGTTTTGAGTACAGAACAATATTCTAGTCGAGAAAGCACCATTGGCTTGAAAAGTACCATTATCAGCCCTGGTTCTTTTGTTTTGAAAGTTCTCAGAATCGACCCTGCAGTTTTTCTTGTGCAACAGGGCAATAATCTTTTGATATACCTTAGAAGAGTTTCTCTACTCTCTGAGCCCGGCCATGGGCCAGGCTCGTCTGGTGCTTGCCTGGTCAACCAGGCTGTTGCTACTAGAGGCCCGCTGCCCCACATATCCATCACAGCCTGGTTGATCTGGCCCCTGGTGAAGATACTTGTCCAGTTTCCTCTTGAAGACTTCTACACTTGTCCCAGCCGTGTTTCTGATATCTTCTGATAAAATGTTGAATAGTCTGGGACCCCGGATGTTGATACAGTGTTCCCATATTGTCCCCACCGCACCCCTGCTCCTCACTGGGTTTATTTTACACTTCCTCTCATATCTCTCACTCCAGTATGTTGTTATGGCAGTGTGCAGATTTGGAACCAGGCTTTCGAGTACTTCCCACGTATATACTCTCATGCATCTCTCTCTCTCCTCTGCTCCAATGAGTACATGTTCAAGACTTGAAGGCGTTCGCAGTAGTTCAGATGTTTTACTGGCTCAATGTGAGCCGTAAACGGTCTCTGTATTTGTTCCAGCTACGATATTTCTCCTGCTCTGAACGGGGCCGACAGAACGGAGCAATATTCTAAACGAGGGAGCACTGGTTACTGTAAGAGAATATAATTTTATAATCGTTACCTATATATTTCGACCTCTTCGGAAGATACAGAGGAATAAGGAGAGAACAAGTGCGTACGAGATCATGAACAGAGAGCGGTTCTCTGACGAAACGGGTATAACATACTAACAGGATTGTGGAACATATTACGAAGGCAATTCTTCTTGGGTCGAGATACTTTGATGAGATCTCAGGGTAGGAGCACCTTTGCTTAGGCCTCTGTGGTTGTGAGGCTGTCAGCTGTTGTTTGGATGCCTAAATTCAACTATGCAAGGATTTTTTTGTGCATACTTTGTAAACATTAATTACATCGTAAGACACCCTCCTCTTAGTTTACAGTTTACGAGGGCCGATGAAGCTGCTCGAGGTATGTTTTCTTTAATAAATGTCTTGATCTGTACAGAAGTGTCTATCTGCATCTAGTCGGTATCACCATACCACTTACAACAGTCTCATTGATTAGGCCGTCAACCATGAGGTCTGGTCTGGAACCAGGAAGCAGGAGATCTCACATTCAAGGATCACAACAATGTTGCCATTGCTACCGCAAAGATTATGATAGGCTGGATAACTCAAATTTTCAAGACGAGATGCTGAGCTAATGACAAGATTGCTGAGCTGTAAAACGCGTAGAGAACTTTCATACCTTTGATAAGTTTCGAGAGTCTCACGACTCACGGAGCCCGGCTATGGGCCAGGCTAGTCTGGTGCTTGCCTGATCAAGCAGGTTGATGCTGCTGGAGGCCCGCTGTCCCACATATCCACCACAGCCTGGTTGATGTGGCACCTGGTGAAAATACTTGTCCAGTATACAATCAATCATCTGAACTACTGGGAACGCTTGAAGCCTCCCCTCAACCGTATTCATGGAAGCCTAGGTGAGAAAGGTACATTATAATATTTACCTGGAAAATCCTAGAGGGACCAGTTCCAAACTTGAACACTAAAATCACTCCACATGAATCAACACGAGACTTGAAACACGATGTAAAATACCTTCACTGAAAAAGCAGGGCGTGACGAGTACACTATGAGACCTCGCTGAGAGTCGAGAGGTGTCTCTTAAACGTCCTTTCTCCATGCATACAGGAGATTGCCGACAATCCTCTGACAGTCTTCAAGAGGGAACTGGACAAGCTCCTCAAATCAGTGCCTGACCAGCCAGGCTGTGGCTCCTACGTTCCACTGAATTTGGTCAGCAGTAACAGCCCGAGTGATCAGGCCTCTATCCTCCAGGCGGCCTGGTCTGAGACAGGACCGCGGGGGCACTGATCCCCGGAAACATCCTTCAAGTATCATTAGGTTACTCAGAGAAGATACTCTTACCCGTAGGAGTCTAAGTTCAATATTAGTTTCATGTACATGCATTTCAGTCATTGCACGAGCCAAAAAAGGCATACCCGTATTGTATATCCCAGTCTCTTGTACCTCTTTGCACGCGAATGGCATAATTAAGTGTATGGCAGATATCAGGGATACATAAAAACTGCATTATGTAGATTTATCCTAGGATAACCCAATAAAGTCAAACACTGCTTTGTGATTAGCGTAGCCATTCTCCCGTTATTTCATGAAATATAATCTGTTCCCTTTGAGCTGTTTATTCTTTCCGTATCGGAGCAGTTGGAATTTGTCATCTCTGAAAATCAAATTATTTGGTTGACCAATGGAAGACTTTTTCGTATAAGTTTCATTTTTCCGTGTCTTCTGCAAAGGCAACGTTCATGTTTATGTTATTGGGTACAAAGGATACAAAGCTGTGGCTAGTGTCTTTTATATACTGTATGTCCGCTATGAGGATGAGACAGTAAAGGCGCCAAGATCGTGACTTAGTACCCTGAGCTTTTTATTTTACTAAGGACATATATTGGACATGTACTGCTCTTCCTCATTTACATCAATGATCTTCCCAACATATCCCAACACCTGAAACCCATTCTCTTTGCTGACGACACGACTTATGTCATCTCCCACCCTAATCTTGCCACCCTCAACACCATTGTTAACGAGGTGCTGCTCAAAATATCGACTTGGATGACAGCCAATAAACTTACACTTAACACTGGAAAAACCTACTATATTATGTTTGGTAGCAGAGCAGGTGTTGCGCAACTTAACATTAAGATCGACAACACTCTAATTGCCAGACATAATGAGGGCAAATTCCTTGGCCTATACCTCGACAACAACCTAAATTTCAGCACCCATATCCAAAACATAACAAAAAAAAAAGTATCCAAAACGATACTACGTACCGCAAACTGCCCTTCTCACACTATACCATTCACTTATATATCCATACCTCACCTATGCTATCTGTGCTTGGGGTTCAACTGCAGCAACACACCTAAAGCCAATAATAACCCAACAAAAAGCCGCAGTAAGAATAATCACTAAATCCCATCCCTGGCAACACCCCCCCCCCAC
>NC_091364.1:10188780-10196280 GCF_038502225.1 Cherax quadricarinatus | reverse complement strand
GTTACAGGGGCAGTGACCAGAAAAGACATAGCGTATGAAGATGAGAGGCCGAACAATAAGGAAGGAGATATGATTTATGCTAAGGTCATATCAGCCTGCCAAGAAGGGCCAAGGAGTGAAAGGGGAGAGCAGCTAGGTGCAGATGGAGAGGGTGATAGGTCAAATGCAGAGGCACAAACATGCTACCAAGAGCCACTGGAAAAAAACAAGGGGAAAAATGACCACGTAGAGACAGAAACCAGAGTCACAGAGGGAGAGGCAATGGGAGGAAGAAAGGGCAAAAATCAGTGTTTATCCATGAGCTTCAGGAGAGAGAGGAAAGGACACACACTGAAAGACGGCAGGCAGAAAGAAAGGAGATTGAGAACATCACAGAAATAGGTGAAGAAGGCATGGACGAGATTGCAAATTTTCAGAGAATAGGGGGGTACTTGAAGGGGAGAAAACAACCGATCAAGCCGATTCTCAGGACAGAAACAGTGCGGAACAGGATCCTCCAAGAGAAACCACGGTTGAAGTACTCAGCAGAGTACAAGAGGGTGTTCCTAGACAGATAGAGACAGAACACAAACAGAACGACAGCAGCTGAGGGAGGGGACAAAAAAGCGAAAGGAGCTAGGAAAGGAGACAAGGACGGAACCAGCAGAGGTCAATCAGAGCAGAACAGAGCAGCAAGGGCAAGCACACACAGAACCATCCTCAGAATCCCACAACCTATCACACCATCCCAACACAAACTACAATCCCTACTCACAGCTTCCACCCAACACCCAGCTATAGAATCCCACAGTACGCTACCAGGTCTCCCACCCTCACAGGCCCCCAAACCACAGTGTTGGAGAGGAAACTGAAGGTATGATACACAAATGCTGATGGAATAACAAGTGGGAGAAGTGGCACGAAAGAGTCAAAGAGGCATCACCAGACATCATAGCTCTCACAGAAACCAAGCTTACAGGTATGACAACAGATGCCATCTTTCCAATGGGATGCCAGATCCTGAGGAAAGACAAAAGGAACAGGGGGGTGGAGGAGTGGCACTGCTGATCAAAAACCGATGGAATTTTGATGAGCTGGAGAGAGCAGACAGCGGAGAAGCAAGCGATTACATAGCGGGAACACTTCACTCTGGAGGTCCCAAAGTGGTAATTGCAGTGATGTATAACCCACCACAGAACAGCAGGAGGCCAAGGCAAGAGTATGACGAGAGCAATAGAGTGATGGTTGACACACTGGCTGCAGTGGCCAGAAGAGCTCATCCATGCAGGGCAAAGCTCCTGATCATGGGTGACTTTAACCACAAGGAAATCGATTGGGAGAACTTGGAGCCACATGGGGGCCAAGATCCATGGAGGGCTAAGATGATGGAGGTGGTACTGGAAAACTTCATGTACCAACACGTAAGGGACACTACAAGAGAGAGAGAGAGAATGAGAATGAACCAGCAAGACTGGACCTAGTATTCACCTTGAGTAGTGCAAATATTGAGGACATCACATATGAAAGACCCCTTGGGGCCAGTGATCATGTGGTTTTAAGCTTCGAATACACAGTAGAGCTACAAGTGGAGGGGGAAGCAGGAAGGCCAGGGCGAATGAAGCCAAACTACAAGAAACAGGACTACATGGGAATGAGGAACTTCCTGAACGGGGTTCAGTGGGACAGAGAACTGGCAGGGAAGCCAGTTAATGAGATGATGGAATATGTAACAACAATGTGCTAGAAGGCTGAGAAAAGGTTTGTACCCAAGGGTAACAGGAATAATGAAAAAGCCAGGAGAAACCCATGGTTCACCCAAAGGTGCAGGGAGGCAAAAACCAAGTGTGCTAGGGAATGGAAGAAATATAGAAGGCAAAGGACCCAGGAGAATAAGGAGAGCAGTCGTACAGCCAGAAATGAGTATGCACAGATAAGAAGGGAGGCCCAACGACAATATGAAAACGACATAGCAGTGAAAGCCAAATCTGACCCAAAGCTGTTATACAGCCACATCAGGAGGAAAACAAGACAAGGACCAGGTAATCAGGCTAAGGAAGGAAGGAGGAGAGACAAAAAGAAATGACCGTGAAGTATGTGAGGAACTCAACAAGAGATTCAAAGAAGTGTTCACAGAGGAGACAGAAGGGACTCCAGAAAGACGGAGAGGTGGGGTACACCACCAAGTGCTGGACACAGCACACACAACCGAGGAAGAAGTGAAGAGGCTTCTGACAGCTAGATACCTTAAAGGCAATGGGGCCGGATAACATCTCTCCATGGGTCCTGAGAGAGGGAGCAGAGGCACTGTGTACCCCTAACAACAATATTCAATATATCTATCGAAACAGGGAGATTGCCTGAGGCATGGAAGACAGCAAATGTAGTCCCAATCTTTAAAAAACGAGACAGACATGAAGTACTAAACTACAGACCAGTGTCACTGAAATGTATAGTATGCAAAGTCATGGAGAAGATTATCAGAAGAGTGGTGGAACACCTAGAAAGGAATGATCTCATCAACAGCAGCCAACATGGTTTCAGGGACGGGAAATCCTGTGTCACAAACCTACTGGAGTTCTATGACATGGTGACAGCAGTAAGACAACAGAGAGAGAGAGGGGTGGGTGGATTGCATTTTCTTGGACTGCAAGTAGGCATTTGACACAGTTCCACACAAGATATTAGTGCAAAAACTGGAAGACCAAGCAGGGAAAACAGGGAATGCACTACAATGGATCAGGGAATACTTGTCAGGAAGACAGCAGCGAGTCATAGTACGTGGCAAGGTGTCAGAGTGGGCGCCTGTGACCAGCGGGGTCCCACAAGGGTCAGTCCTAGGACCAGTGTTGTTTTTGGAATTTGTGAACGACATGACGGAGGGAATAGACTCCAAAGTGTCCCTGTTTGCAGATGATGTGAAGTTGATGAGAAGAATTCATTCGATCGAAGACCAGGCAGAACTACGAAGGGATCTGGATAGGCTGCAGACCTGGTCCAGCAATTGGCTCCTGGAGTTCAATCCCACCAAGTGCAAAGTCATGAAGATTGGGAGAAGGGCAAAGAAGACTGCAGACGGAGTACAGTCTAGGGGGCCAGAGACTACAAACCTCACTCAAGGAAAAAGATCTTGGGGGGGGGGAGTATAACACCAGGCACATCTGAAGTGCACATCAACCAAATAACTGCTGCAGCATATGGGCGCCTAGCAAACCTCAGAACAGCATTCCGACATCTTAATAAGGATTTGTTCAGGACTCTCTACACCGTGTACGCTAGGCCCATATTGGAGTATGCGGCACCAGTTTGGAGCCCACACCTAGCCAAGCACGTAAAGAAACTAGAGAAAGTGCAAAGGTTTGCAACAAGATTAGTCCCAGAGCTAAGGGGTATGTCCTAACGAGGAGAGGTTAAGGGAAATCGACCATACGACACTGGAGGAGAGGATAGATAGGGGGGACATGATAACGACATACAAAATACTGAGAGGAATTGACAAGTTGGACAAAGACAGGTGGTTCCAGAGATGGGACACAGCAACAAGGGGATACAGTTGGAAGTTGAAGACACAGATGAATCACAGGGATGTTAGAAAGTATTTCTTCAGCCACAGAGTAGTCAGGAAGTGGAATAGTTTGGGAAGCGAGGTAGTGGAGGCAGGATCCATACATAGCTTTAAGCAGAGGTATGATAAAGCCCACGGTTCAGGGAGAGTGACCTAGTAGCGACCAGTGAAGAGGCGGAGGCCAGGAGCTAGGACTCGACCCCTGCAACCTCAACTAGGTGAGTACACACACACGCGTGCACACACCCACCCACACCCACTCATGTATTTTTCTAACCTATTTTTAAAACTACACAACGTTTTAGCCTCAATAACTGTACTCGGGAGTTTGTTCCACTCATCCACAACTCTATTACCAAAACAGTGCTTTCCTATATCCTTCCTGAATCTGAATTTTTCCAACTTGAAACCATTGCTGCGAATCCTGTCTTGGCTGGAAATTCTCAGCACGCTATTTACATCCCCTTTACTTATTCCTGTTTTCCATTTATACACCTCGATCATATCCTCCCTAATTCTACGCCTTTCGATAGAGTGCAGATTCAGGGCCCTCAGTCTATCCTCATAGGGAAGATTTCTGACACATGGGATCATCTTTGTCATCCTCCTTTGTACGTTTTCCAGTGCATTTATATCCATTCTGTAATACGGTGACCAAAACTGTGCAGCATAATCTAACCGAGGCCTAACCAAGAATATATAGAGCTGAAGAACAACCTGAGGACTTCTATTATTTATACTTCACTAATGCACTGTTGTCTTGGTTTTAGATTACTGCTAACCAGAACTCCTAAATCCTTTTCGCAATCAGTAGTATTAAGATCTACATTATTTAGTTTATATGTGGCATGGTTATTTTCCTGTCCAACATTTAGAACGTTGCATTTGTCTATATTAAACTGTATCTTCCACTTCTCCGACCATTGCATTAGTCTATTCAAATCATCCTGGAGTGCACTAGTGTCCTCATTAGAATAAACTGGCCGGCCTAATTTGTTGTCATCAGCAAATTTGCTCATGTCGCTATTTGTTCCCTCATCTATGTCGTTTGGGTATGGTTCGTTTATGTACATTGTGAACAAGAACGGGCCCAACACTGACCCCTGCGGAACACCGCTTGTGACATGCCCCCATTCTGATTTCTCCTCATTTATGCAAACTCTCTGCTGCCTATTTGTCAGCCATGCCTCTACCCAGGAAAAAAAATATACGCGCGCGCACACACACACACACACACACACACACACACACACACACACACATACACACACATACGCACACACATATACACACACACACACACACACACACACACACACACTTCAACCCCACCATGTGCAAAGTCATGAAGACTGGGAAGGGTAAAGAAGACCGCAGATGGAGTACAGTCTAGAGGGCCAGAGACTACAAACCTCACTCAAGGAAAAGGATCTTGGGGCGAGTATAACACCAGTCACATCTCCTGAGGCGCACATCAACCAAATAACTGCTGCAGCATACGGGCGCCTAGCAAACCTAAGAACAGCATTCATGGTACCTGAAGGATACTTCCTGGGGGTCAACGTCCTCGTGGCCCAGTCCCAGGCGAGGCTTCCCGGCGGATTAAGGCCTGGTCAACCAGGCTGTTAATGCTGGCCAAACATAGTCCAGCGTACGAACAACAGCTCAGCTGGACAGGTACTGATCTGAGTAATTTGTCCAGCTCCCACGTGACAGGCATATGGTGAACAATCTTCCTTCACTGGAAAGGCTCAAAGTCTACAGAAGCCTTTAATGAATACCAGTACAATGTTTGTGACTGCTAACATGTCAAATATCCGGGGCTGCACGAAGGCCAACTCATCATGGTTCGAGTAAATAAACATGTGACATTAATATTTATGCCCTATCAGCTTTAATTAGTAAAAAGTTAAAATTATCTTTTGTTAACAATAGGAGTATTAATAGTTTGTTTTTTGTTAATGCACAATGATACAGTAATGTTTATAAAAGTAAATATTTATATTATTTAAAACTATAGTTACTCTGGGTGATAATTATCTAATTTTCTGACGTTGTAATTCTGATGAGTATCTCTTGTTGAATATGTGCCGGCAGCAATAATGCAAGGAAGGTTCCATACATCAGTACGAAAAGTTTTCCTCAATCCTTTTCTAGGGTGTTAAGTATCCCTGATTGGTGGTGAAAGGTTACCTGCAGCCTTAATGATCCTTTACACTTTAAACCCAATTTAACGGCTTTATTAATTTTCTGACGAGGCATAGTTTTTAAAATTTGCCAAGTACATGTCAGTATGTATCCTATACATAATCATACATTCATTTGTCAACCGACGCCTGGTCAAGAACCGGGCCGCGAGGGCGATGACCCCCGGAACACCCTCCTGGTATATATCGCCCACCAAAAGCCACACCTGTACCAACTGCTAACGCTGCGAGTACACAGTAATCAACTGTTTTAAAAGAACTTACAATCAAATCCTTAGAAGAGTTTGCTGCCCCTCTCTCACTCTTGTTCAACACGCTTACATAAGCAAGTTGTATGCTCAAGCTCTCGCACAGAAAACCTACTTTACACCCTGTAACTTTTCCTGGGACGACTCCTACATCTGCTTCCCTCTACATTAGATTTATATGCCTTCCTAGTCATCCAATTGTGCGCCATCCTCTCTCTACATCCAAACCACCTCAACAAACCCTCCTTAGCATTCTGAATAATACTTTTAGTAACCCCGCACCTCCACGTAATCTCCAAACTACGAATTTTCTACATAATATTCACACCACATACTGCCCTTAGATACATCTCCACTGACATGCTTCATCTACTTGGAGGGTATTCCGGGGTCAACGCCCCCGCGACCCAATCCTTGACCAGGCCCAAATAAGAGTGCTGCTACAACTATACTCTGGCACATTTTCAACTTTAGCCTCCACTGATAAGGCTGTCTCCACAGATGACTGCGCTGTATAGCCCTTGTGGTTTAGCTTTTTTTTTTTTTGTATTATAATAATAATCCACAGATGACTATGCACCACCCACCTGTATCCCTTCAATTCTATGGTTCGTCTTATCTTTCACAGGCCCGTCTGCGACAAATCCACTAGATTTTTTGCTATTCTCATCACCTTGCTCTTTCCTACATTCACTTTTTATTCCCATATTTTACATACAATCCCAAATTAGTCTCCCAACACTTGCAACTTCTCAGAATTTTCTCAATAGAAGAGTTAGGAAAAAACTGACAACTTCTACGTAGCATCTGATTTTATCTTTTAATCCCAGCACCTCTCCTCAATACCCTAGCACTGACTTTTCTATAACCCCATCTAAAATACGTTAAACAACATGGTGGCATCACATATCCCTGTCTAAGGCTTACCTTTTGCTGAAAAATAAACTCCCTCTCCCCTACATACCAACTCTAAACTGAGCCTTGCTATGCACATAAAAACTCAAAATGTTTTCTGTAACCCACCGCGTACTCCTACACTTTCAACGTATGATACACACTGCTCCGCTCTTCACTCTATCAAATACATTTTCTAAATCCATAAATGAAACTAAAAATTCCTTACCTTTATCTAAGTACTGTTCACGTGTATGCTTCAACGTAAACACTTGGTCTACAAATCCCAGACCCTTCTTAAAAACCATCTTGTTAATCTGCCTTTCCCTTATTCTTTCAATAATAACGCTACTATACACGTTATTTGGTATACTCATCAGGTTTATTACCTCAGATAATTCTTAAACTAAAAATATTAGATTATATTATTTTCTCTCTACTCTGGCGACTGTATTATATAGCTATTTCAATTATTATTAAGGGAGAAGCTACGGTATAAACCAGAGGAATCGTACAACACCTGGAGAATAGGAGATAATCATATTTAATCCGAGGAAGGGAAAGATACTTCCAAATTTCTGAATTAAGTGCCCTTCACCAGTATTAACGC
>NC_091364.1:10121280-10183780 GCF_038502225.1 Cherax quadricarinatus | reverse complement strand
ATGGTGTTATCAACTTTGTGAATGAGGACGACTAGAAAGGTACCTTGTCACTGGATTCTTCTTCTAGAGTAAACTGGATAGCCGGTTCAGTTTAGAAGAAGAATCCAATGACAAGCTAGCTTTTATAGACGTCCTCATTCACAAAGTTGATAATCTAAGATTTCAAGTTTACCGCAAACCTACCAACAAAATTGATCTCACCCACTTCTATTCCAGTCAAGATACTAAGATCAAAAGAGGCATCATCGGATTTTTCCTAAGAGCATACCGAATTTGTAGTCCTGAGTTTCTAGACGAGGAATGTACTTACATACACCAAACCTTCGATGATATACATTTTCCTTCTTTTTCATCAAAGACTGCAAGAAAAGAGCTTTTCAGATCATCAATTCTCCACGCACCAACACCACTCCTAACAGCCAGGTTGTATTGAACGTTTCCAAGGTACTCGCACAAACTAACATTAGAGTCGCCATTGCATCCAGCACTTCCGTAAGGGATCTAACCAGGACAAAAAAGAATTATCATGAACGAGTCAATGCAGGAATTTACACCATACCTTGTGGAGGCTGTGACAAGATATATGTAGGCGAAACAGCTAGGAACCTCGAAACACGCCTCAATGAACACATTAACGCATGTAAGAATGAGGTCAGTGGTCACCTGCGGTCATACCTGCCTAAGCTCTTGGGAGTTAGCGTGGGCTGTTACCAAGCACCATGGCTTGTTGTAGTGTTTTATAATCTCAGGTTCAAGTGTTGAAGGAGATTCTACTTCTTCAGGAGGAAAATAGGAGGCTGAAGCTTCGCATAGATGAGTTTGGGAAGTTTGGAAGGAATGGTCACCAGCAGTGATAGTGGCACATATGCCATAACACACTGGAGTGAGAGATATGGGAGGAAGTGTAAAATAAACCCAGTGAGGAGCAGGGGTGCGGTGTGGACAATAAGGGAACACTGTATCAACATCCGGGGTCCCAGACTATTCAACATCTTACCAGAAGATATCAGAAACACGGCTGGAACAAGTGTAGAAGCCTTCACCAGATGCCAGATCAACCAGTGTGTGATGGATATGTGGGGCAGCGAGCCTCCAGCAGCAACACCCTGGTTGACCAGGCAAGCACCAGACGAGCCTGACCCATGGCCGGGCTCCGAGGGTAGCTAAACTCTCGAAACTCTTCAAAGGTATATCAAAGGGTCAACACCCTCGCGGCCCGGTCTAGGACCAGGCTTCACGGTGGATGGCCTGACCAACCAAGCTGTTGGTGCTAGCCGTATGAAGGCCAACAAACACCATAGTCCAGTTGATTACGGACTGAATTGAGAAACTTGTCCAGTTCTTTCTTGAACACAGACAACAGTCTGCTGGTAATTGCCTTTATGTATGATGGGAGGATGTTGAAAAGTCTTGGCTCCTTCACACTTATTGAATTTCACTGAACCCCTGCTTTGCAGTGGGGGCTCCTAGCACTGTCTGCCAAGTCTCATACTTTTATGAGGAATGATTTGTGTGTGCAGATTTGGGATCAATCCTCCTAAAGTTTTCCAGATGCAAATTATAATGAATCTCTCACGCCTACGTTCCAAGGAATACAGATAGCGGCACTTCAAACGTTTCCAGTAATTTTGGTACTTGACAATCTATGCGGTCTGTAATTTCACCTGCCTTGAACAGAGATGTTAGAGTACAGCAGTACTTCAGCCTAGAGAAAACAAGGGACTTTAAGAATATTATCACTGGCTTGGTTTCCCTTGTTTTGAAGGTTCTAGTTATCCACACCCTATCATTTCATTGCGGTTGTGAGTTTGACACTGTTGTGATCCCTAAAGGTGAGGTCTTCTGACATGGATCACTCTAAGGCCTCCCGATCTCCCTAAGTGATCAGAGTTTGTCTTATATTCTGTTCCTATTGCTATTTCCTCAATCTTCCCATTGTCCGTTGTCAGTTGCCAAGCGATAAATTTTGTCTATATTAGCTTGGAGGTTTGCCTAAGTTGATCTGCATGCGACCAGCACCAACAGGATCCGCCTTCGGAAGTGATCTCTCCAGAACTGTCTACAGGACAAAAACATCATCTCGTATCGGGCCTTTGATTAGAAATGAGACATACACAGACAACACAGAAACGAGTGAAATACTTTAATCCCAGTACAACTCTGTGTTCAGTTTAAGACTGATGACCCAAACGAGTTCTTCATGAATGAGAGAGAATGCTGCAAACATCTCCCTAAATGATTGCATGCCCATGCACTTCGCCCCAGGCCCAGACTCGTGGAACTGTATAGTCATCAAGAATTGCAAGAAACCCTTATCATGTGCCTTAAATATTCTATGGAGAAGCCTAGACACTGAATTCATCCCACAGTTATTAAAAATCACTGATATTGCCCCACTCCACAAAGGTGCCAGTAAAGCAATGGCAAAAAACTATATCTCACATTATCAAGATATTTGAAACGGTCTTAAGAAGCAAGATTACCAGTCACATGGAATTGTAGCAGCTCCACAAACCAAGTCAACATGGGTTCAGAACTGACCCCTCCTGTCTTTCGCAACTGCTGGATCAATACGATAATGGTCTTGGATCAAGCTCTTATAGTCAAAATGGATGTTTACCTTTCTCACAAATAAAGCCCAAAGAGTAACAGTAAACGAAGTGAAATTATGGGCTGCTTCAGTGAAAAGTTGTCCCTCAAAGCACGGTACTCGCCCCACTTCTCTTTTTCCTTCTCATTTCTGACAGACAGTAACATCACTCACAGCACTGTATCATCCTTTGTAGAAGATACTAGAATCTGTATGAAAGTGGTATTTATATAAGACGCAACAAACCTCCAAGATGGTATAAACCAAGTTTTCTAGTGGGCCACTGACAACAATATGATGTTTAACGAGGACAAATTTCAATTACGCCATGGAAAAATGGAGGAAATAAAAACAATATCAAAGTACAAGATAAACATAAACCACTCAATAGAAAGTCAAATGTGAGAGTTGGAAGTGATAATGTCAGAAGAGCTCACGATCAAGAAACACAACGTTATTATCGCAACTGAAAGAAAAATCATTAGTTAGATAACTAGAACCCTCAAAACAAGGGATGCCAAGCTAATGATGAAACTTCTCAGGTCACGCGTTCTTTCTAGACTGGAATAGTGTGTGCTAACGCCCCCCCCCCTCTCAAGGCAGGCGAAATTACCGAGCTGGAATATGAACACAGAACCTTCGCAGTTAGCATGAACTACGTCAAGCACCTAAATTATTGGGAGTGCTTGAAGCCTCTAGAACTATTAGAACTGTACTCCTTAGAACGTAGACGAGAAAGATGCATCATAATCTACACTTGGAAGATACTGCAGGGATTGGTCCCAAACCTGCACATATAAACAGAAGAGGCTTGGCAAACTGTGCAGGATTCCTCCAATGAAAAGCAGGGAAGCGATGAGTACACAAAGAAAGCTCGGTAAGTGTTAAGGGACCACGACTCTTCACCGCCCTCCTTTCATGCACAAGGATTACCAACAGACCCCTAGTTGACTTCAAAAGGAAACTCGAGATATTACTCAAAACAATTCATCAACCGGTTTGTGGTGCATGCAGTGGACTACGGGCGGCGGGCACTAACAGCTTGATCGTGAAGGCAAGGAACCAGGTGGTCTGGTCTGGAACCGGGCCGCGGGGGGGGGGGGGGAGGCGGTGATCCCCGGAAGTGACTTAAGGTAAACTTCAGGTAATTCCCCGCTACCTACTCCTCTCGCCACCACCGCTCTAGTTCACATCCTCCCCCACTACCTTTCCGACCCTGATGCAACAGGGTATACATGCATGTATTATGGAGTTTCTTTTCAACAGACCCGATAACGCTTGTCCTCGTAATGAAGGCTTATCCTTATACAGTGAAACTTTCCATATCTTTGTTGGCAGTGCCGAAGTTTGTCGAGAAATTGAACATTCATCTAACAGTCTTTTATATGCTGGAGTGTACCGACTCAAAGCAAATATATTTAATATATTTTATATTCTAGCCATTTTCCCACGTGAAGACAGTGTGTAAATATTCAGTTAGATATTTGCAACAACTGACCAATAAAATGAAGGTCGTAGTGCTGACAGGAACTAAGACAAAGGACAAGAATGATGACAACGTTTCGCTCGAAAGGAAGAGTTTTAAATTCAGAACTTGTTAAAACATCTAATGAGGGCTTCTGCTACATTAATCTGTCTTCATATACGTTACCATAAATACATTAATGACTGAAATAAGTATATTAAAAGGTGCCAGTAATTCATAACAGCGTAAAAGGGTTTTCAATACTTTACAACATTCTACCTTCACAGATAATGGTAATTACCAGGATACAAACTTTTCCAAAAGAGAACTTATTTGGTTCTTCCAAACTGTTGCTAATTAGTAGAGCCGTGTTGCTTATACTGGACTATATACAAGCACCAACAGCCTGACTGACAAGGCCGTCATCCAAAAGGCATGAACTGAGACAGGACCATAGGAGAATTGATTCCCGAAGTGTTACAAGTCAGTACCCAACCAGCCGGGCTGTGGTTCGTACGTCGGTTTGCGTGAGGACGGCGGTAACAGCCTGGTTGATCATGCCCTGATCCACCATGAGACCTGGTCATGTACCGGGCCTCGGGGGTACTGACCCCCGGAACACCCTCCAGGTATACTCCAGGCAAGGTCACCACACTGCTAACCCCTCTAACCCCATTACTATCAACTGCTAAACATCTGTCCTACCCCATAGCACTCATTACACCATTATTGTAATGAATAGACAACTTTTACTTAATTTTCGTAGTATAAAGTGGTCTATTAGCATCTTATTTCAAACATTATGTGAAAGTGACCTGGTCACATCTTCCACACACAGCCACCTCCAAACAGGACGCTGACTCCACACTTCGACTGTCATGCACGCATCAGCAACCAACAAGCGTATCTGATATGATGCTCTGTATAGTCAAGTAAGTTTTCAATTGCAACATGAAAGGCGAACATCGAGCAAGATGAAGAGGAAGATGAAGGGGAGGGGGAAAAGGAGGGAGGAGGAGAGAGAGGGGTAGGAGGAGATGGGGTAGGAGGAGGAGATGGGATAGGAGGAGGAGATGGGGTAGGAGGAGGAGATGGGGTAGGAGGAGGAGATGGGATAGGAGGAGGAGATGGGGTAGGAGGAGGAGATGGGGTAGGAGGAGGAGATGGGGTAGGAGGAGGAGATGGGATAGGAGGAGGAGAGGGGGGAGAAGGAGAGGAGGAGGAGGAGAGGGGAGGAGGAGGAGGCAGCAGTAATTTAGAAAAAAAAAAAACAGGGAAAGAGGAGCATGTGTGTTACAAAGGGTTTGATTGCAATCTGTAATTTCTTCAATTGTTATTTCTAAATGGTCCCACAGAGCGCTATAATTTCATTTTTGAAATTTTATGTGGACCACAAGACGACTACTTAAGTTTCATTATTATAATATTCACGGAGAAGTGATAAACCCGTAGGGGATATTCAATGCATGGGAATTGTAAGGCAATCAGAATTGATCCAAGAGGGTAGCTCCTATTTTCTATATCAAGAGCATTCTAATATCACTTAGAACTTTGAGATTTGTTTTTATCTTGACAGATGTCACTCATACAAACATGAGTCACAAGTTACAGAAATTATGTCTTTAGTCCCATGTTGGTAAAAACATGGAATGAGGTAGAAAAAGAATGGAGACAATCTCTAAACACAGTTTGTAGAATATGACACGGCCCGCACTGCCAGGAGCCAGTAAATAAAGGCAGAGTTGAGGATAGCGACAAGGAGGGGTCAGGAGCTGTCTCGACTGCCACACACACATCTCGCTAGTAATTAAATATACATTACGAGCAGTGCTGGAAGACACTTTTCACTAGCGACATAAGCGTGTATTAATAATAACCTTAAAATATAGTGACTAATTCAGGCTACAAAATGCCAACATTCTGAGTGTTCACAGCGTCTTTTAAGAAGAGTTTTGTCAAGAGCTGAAAAATACTGAGATCGTTTGTGGCCTGCATAGACATAATGAAACACCAACTACTGGGAATGTTACAATGTACTTTGTGACAGAAAGATATACCTGATAATATACATATGGAAAATATCTATCGGTCAGAGCCTCCATCTACACACGGTCGTAACTTACTGCAGATACACCAGTCTGCACACGGTCGTAACTTACTGGAGTGAGAGATATGGGAGGAAGTGTAAAATAAATCCTATGGAATGCAGAGGTATCAAAGGCGATATTAGGAATCACTGTCAGCAACCGTGGCCAAAGACTTTCTAACCTCGTACCAGGTAATATCAAAAATATTATCGGAATAAAAGTACAAATATCCACGAGGAAAATGGATATCTACTTCCAAGAAGAGCTGATCAGCCAGGCTGTGACGGCTATGTAGTAGGCTTCAGGATAGTTAGCAGCGAAAAGGAAGCCTGGCTGCTAACCGGGCTGCTAAGGAAGAACCCTCGAACCCTGTCACATGTGTCACATGGCTTGTTGATATTTTGAGCCCTATTGTTGGCAAAAATTCTAACTTTAATGTTAAAAACAACATAGACTTGGTTGATAAATTAAGCTCCTTGACTGACTTAAATGATTTTAACATGGTTAGGTTTGATGTTACTTCCTTGTTTACGAAAGTTCCTGTTGATGATTTATTAAGTTTCTTATCTGAAGAACTCGTTAACTATGATTTACCATTGCCAGTTCCTACTATCATTAAACTTATTAAACTTTGCATTGTTGATGCAAAATTTGTATTTAATGATAAGTTTTACACTCAGAAGTTTGGTTTGGCAATGGGAAATCCTCTTTCACCTGTTCTTAGTAACCTATACATGCAATTTTTTGAAACAAGGTTGCTTAACACAATCCTCCCTAATAGAGCTAAATGGTTCAGATATGTTGATGATATTTTGTGTCTTATGCCCAAAAATGTAGATATACACCATTTCCTTGGAAAATTATATAGCTTAGCCCATTCTATAAACTTAACTGTTGAGTTTGAAGAAAATAACTCATTGCCTTTTCTAGATGTTTTAATTATTAAGGGTAATAATGAATTCAAATTTAAAATTTACAGAAAACCTACAAATAACTGTTCCTATGTCCACTATTATTCCTCGCATCAAGATAGAGTCAAACTGTCTGTTTTCTCATCAATGTTTTTGAGAGCTTTACGAATTTGTAGTCCTGAGTTCATAGATGAGGAAATATCCAAAATTTATGAAATAGGTAATGATTTAAAATACCCAAGAAATGTAATTGATAAATCTTTTAAAGTTGCTGAAAATACTTTTTACAGTCCAAAAAGGGACAACCAGCCTTATTCAACTAAAAATATGTTGGTTCTCCCTTATCATGAAAACTTGGTTGATATGCCTTCTCTTCTTAAGACTTTTAATATTAAAGTTGTATTCAAAAATCTTGATACAGTAAAAAAAAATTTTGATAAAGAATTCCCCCCAAAATGCTGATGGATGTGTCTATAAGATTCCTTGTAAAATTTGCGATAAAGTTTATTACGGTCAAACTGGTAAAAATCTCGAACTAAGATTAAAACAACATAAAAATAGCATTAGAACTGGACAAGATTCCAATGCTCTATTTATTCATGTAAGAGATTTTAACCATCCAATTGATTTTCAAAAAGTTGAGAAAGTAGTATCAAGCAAGTCCATGGTCGACAGGAATATAATTGAATCTGGTTTCATAAAAAGCAGTTTTGACAATAATATGAGTATTTGCTTTGGTTTATATAAATTAGATCCATTTATAATTAATAGAATTTGGGAAGAACTTAATAATACACTGGACAAATAATAATTTTTAAATTTTCTTGGGTAGAATAGTTTGTGGGTGAGTTGTGCAAAGGACCTATCCAAGTTGGGTCGGCGCGCGTCAGGTGCTTAACCGTTGTGGGATCTGATAGTGAGGTGCTGGCCAGACCCCTTATATAGCTTCCTTGGATGCTTTACTTTCATAGTTCCTTGATAATGTGAGTAGTCACGAAAGCGCTTGGAATTTCTCTATTCTTTCAGAGTGGTTGTTTTGCATATTCTGAAATCACCTGTTTACTGTGATCTTATTGCATATATATATATATATATATATATATATATATATATATATATATATATATATATATATATATATATATATATATATGTATATATATATATATATATATATATATATATATATATAATGTATATATATATATATATATATATATATATATATATATATATATATAATGTATATATATATATATATATATATATATATATATATATAATGTATATATATATATATGTATATATATATATATATATGTATATATGTATATATGTATATATATATATATATGTATATATGTATATATATATATATATATATATATATAATATATATATATAATATATATATATATATATATATATATATATATATATATATATATATATATATATATGTAGGTAGTAGGTTGGTAGACAGCAGCCACCCAGGAAAGTACTACCGTCCTGCCAGATGACTGTGAAACACAAACCTGTAACTGTTTTGCATGATGGTAGGATTCCTGGTTTCTTTTTCTGTCTCATAAACACGCTAGATAACAGGGATATCTTGCTACTCCTACTTACACTTTGGTCACACTTCACAGACACGCACATGCATATATATATATACATACATCTAGGTTTTTCTCCTTTTTCTAAATATCTCTTGTTCCTCTTTATTTCTTGTTTTGTCCATGGGGAAGTGGAAAAGAATCTTTCCTCCGTAAGCCATGCTTGTCGTATGAGGCGACTAAAATGCCGGGAGCAATGGGCTAGTAACCCCTTCTCCTGTAGACATTTACTAAAAAAGAGAAGAAGAAAAACTTTATAAAACTGGGATGCTTAAATGTGCGTGGATGTAGTGCGGATGACAAGAAACAGATGATTGCTGATGTTATGAATGAAAAGAAGTTGGATGTCCTGGCCCTAAGCGAAACAAAGCTGAAGGGGGTAGGGGAGTTTCGGTGGGGGGAAATAAATGGGATTAAATCTGGAGTATCTGAGAGAGTTAGAGCAAAGGAAGGGGTAGCAGTAATGTTGAATGATCAGTTATGGAAGGAGAAACGAGAATATGAATGTGTAAATTCAAGAATTATGTGGATTAAAGTAAAGGTTGGATGCGAGAAGTGGGTCATAATAAGCGTGTATGCACCTGGAGAAGAGAGGAATGCAGAGGAGAGAGAGAGATTTTGGGAGATAAGTGAATGTATAGGAGCCTTTGAACCAAGTGAGAGAGTAATTGTGGTAGGGGACCTGAATGCTAAAGTAGGAGAAACTTTTAGAGAGGGTGTGGTAGGTAAGTTTGGGGTGCCAGGTGTAAATGATAATGGGAGCCCTTTGATTGAACTTTGTAAAGAATGGGGTTTAGTTATAGGTAATACATATTTTAAGAAAAAAAGAGGATAAATAAGTATACATGATATGATGTAGGGCGAAATGACAGTAGTTTGTTGGATTATGTATTGGTAGATAAAAGACTGTTAAGTAGACTTCAGAATGTACATGTTTATCGTGGGGCCACAGATATATCAGATCACTTTCTAGTTGTAGCTACACTGAGAGTAAAAGGTAGATGGGATACAAGGAGAATAGAAGCATCAGGGAAGAGAGAGGTGAAGGTTTATAAACTAAAAGAGGAGCAGTTAGGGTAAGATATAAACAGCTATTGGAGGATAGATGGGCTAATGAGAGCATAGGCAATGGGGTCGAAGAGGTATGGGGTAGGTTTAAAAATGTAGTGTTAGAGTGTTCAGCAGAAGTTTGTGGTTACAGGAAAGTGGGTGCGGGAGGGAAGAGGAGCGATTGGTGGAATGATGATGTGAAGAGAGTAGAAAGGGAGAAAAAGTTAGCATATGAGAAGTTTTTACAAAGTAGAAGTGATGCAAGGAGGGAAGAGTATATGGAGAAAGAGAGAGAGGTTAAGAGAGTGGTGAAGCAATGTAAAAAGAGAGCAAATGAGAGAGTGGGTGAGATGTTATCAACAAATTTTGTTGAAAATAAGAAAAAGTTTTAGAGTAAGATTAACAAGTTAAGAAAGCCTAGAGAACAAATGGATTTGTCAGTTAAAAATAGGAGAGGAGAGTTATTAAATGGAGAGTTAGAGGTATTGGGAAGATGGAGGGAATATTTTGAGGAATTGTTAAATGTTGATGAAGATAGGGAAGCTGTGATTTCATGTATAGAGCAAGGAGGAACAACATCTTGTAGGAGTGAGGAAGAGCCAGCTGTGAGTGTGGGGGAAGTTCGTGAGGCAGTAGGTAAAAGGCAGCCGGGATTGATGGGATACAGATAGAAATGTTAAAAGCAGGTGGGGATATAGTTTTGGAGTGGTTGGTGCAATTATTTAATAAATGTATGGAAGAGGGTAAGGTACCTAGGGATTGGCAGAGAGCATGCATAGTTCGTTTGTATAAAGGCAAAGGGGATAAAAGAGTGCAAAAATTATAGGGGGATAAGTCTGTTGAGTATACCTGGCAAAGTGTATGGTAGAGTTATTATTGAAAGAATTAAAAGTAAGACGGAGAATAGGATAGCAGATGAACAAGGAGGCTTTAGGAAAGGTAGGGGGTGTGTGGACCAGGTGTTTACAGTGAAACATATAAGTGAACAGTATTTAGATAAGGCTAAAGAGGTCTTTGTGGCATTTATGGATTTGGAAAAGGCGTATGACAGGGTGGATAGGGGGGCAATGTGGCAGATGTTGCAGGTGTATGGTGTAGGAGGTACGTTCCTGAAAGCAGTGAAGAGTTTTTACGAGGATAGTGAGGCTCATGTTAGAGTATGTAGGAAAGAGGGAAATTATTTCCCAGTAAAAGTAGGCCTTAGACAAGGATGTGTGATGTCACCGTTGTTGTTTAATATATTTATAGATGGGGTTGTAAGAGAAGTAAATGCGAGGGTCTTGGCAAGAGGCATGGAGTTAAAAGATAAAGAATCACACATAAAGTGGGAGTTGTCACAGTTGCTCTTTGCTGATGACACTGTGCTCTTGGGAGATTCTGAAGAGAAGTTGCAGAGATTGGTGGATGAATTTGGTAGGGTGTGCAAAAGAAGAAAATTGAAAGTGAATACAGGCAAGAGTAAGGTTATGAGGATAAAAAGATTAGGTGATGAAAGATTGGATATCAGATTGGAGGGAGAGAGTATGGAGGAGGTGAATGTATTCAGATATTTGGGAGTGGATGTGTCAGCGGATGGGTCTATGAAAGATGAGCTGAATCATAGAATTGATGAGGGGAAAAGTGTGAGTGGTGCACTTAGGAGTCTGTGGAGACAAAGAACTTTGTCCTTGGAGGCAAAGAGGGGAATGTATGAGAGTATAGTTTTACCAACGCTCTTATATGGGTGTGAAGCATGGGTGATGAATGTTGCAGCGAGGAGAAAGCTGGAGGCAGTGGAGATGTCATGTCTGAGAGCAATGTGTGGTGTGAATATAATGCAGAGAATTCGTAGTTTGGAAGTTAGGAGGAGGTGCGGGATTACCAAAACTGTTGTCCAGAGAGCTGAGGAAGGGTTGTTGAGGTGGTTCGGACATGTGGAGAGAATGGAGCGAAACAGAATAACTTCAAGAGTGTATCAGTCTGTAGTGGAAGGAAGGCGGGGTAGGGGTCGGCCTAGAAAGGTTAGAGGGAGGGGGTAAAGGAGGTTTTGTGTGCGAGGGGCTTGGACTTCCAGCAGGCATGCGTGAGCGTGTTTGGTAGGAGTGAATGGAGACAAATGGTTTTTAATACTTGACGTGCTGTTGGAGTGTGAGCAAAGTAACATTTATGAAGGGGTTCAGGGAAACCGGCAGGCCGGACTTGAGTCCTGGAGATGGGAAGTACAGTGCCTGCACTCTGAAGGAGGGGTGTTAATGTTGCAGTTTAAAAACTGTAGTGTAAAGCACCCTTCTGGCAAGACAGTGATGGGGTGAATGATGGTGAAAGTTTTTCTTTTTCGGGCCACCCTGCCTTGGTGGGAATCGGCCAGTGTGATAATAAAAAAAAATATAAATATATATATATATATATATATATATATATATATATATATATATATATATATATATATATATATATATATATAAACGTGTGTGTGTGTGTACGTAACACGTATACATGCAAATGTAGCCATGTAAGATTCATTGTAAAAATTGAGATAAAGTTTATTACGGTCAAACTGGTAAAAATCTCGAACTAAGATTAAAACAACATAAATATAGCATTAGAACTGGACAAGATTCCAATGCTCTATTTATTCATGTAAGAGATTTTAACCATCCAATTGATTTTCAAAAAGTTGAGAAAGTAGTATCAAGCAAGTCCATGGTCGACAGGAATATAATTGAATCTTGTTTCATAAAAAGCAGTTTTGACAATAATATGAATATTTCCTTTGGTTTATATAAATTAGATCCAATTATAATTAATAGAATTTGGGAAGAATTTAATAATACACTGGACAAATAATAATTTTTAAATTTTCTTGGGTAGAATAGTTTGTGGGTGAGTTGTGCAAAGGACCTATCCAAGTTGGGTCGGCGCGCGTCAGGTGTTTAACCGTTGTGGGATCTGATAGTGAGGTGCTGGCCAGACCCCTTATATAGCTTCCTTGGATGCTTTACTTTCATAGTTCCTTGATAATGTGAGTAGTCACGAAAGCGCTTGGAATTTCTCTATTATTTCAGAGTGGTTGTTTTGCATATTCTGAAATCACCTGTTTACTGTGATCTTATTGCATGCATATATATATATATATATATGTATATAGAGATATATATATATGCATATATATATATATATATATAGATATATATATATACAGACATATATATATATATATATATATATATATATATATATATATTATATATAGAAATATATATATACATATATATATATACATATATATATATATACATATATATATATACACATATATATACATATATATATATACATATATATATACACATACATATACATATATATATACACATATACATATATATATATACATATATATATACACATATATATACATATATATATATACATATATATATATATATACATATATATACATACATATATATATACATATATATATATATACATATACATATATATATATATATATATATATATATATATATATATATACATATATATATATATATATATATATATATATATATATATATATATATATATATATATATATATATATATATATATATATATATATAAAGTATGCAAGCCGAGATGCCACCATTTTCCTTTGGGATCAAGTCATCTTAACATTTGACCTTTGAAACTAAGAATCAATAACTTTCTCAGGACTGCAAAAGCTCGCGAATATGCCTCTTAGTTCACATACCACTGATTTTCTGATAAAACTTATCAGAGTCTAGTAGTGAGGGGAGCAAAAATTCATTAACGAAAATTAAACCCAAAATAACTTTTCTCGTGCAAAAACCACGTCCAGTATTTGGCTTTTGCTTACAGGGATGAAATTTCCTTATGATGGCAAAGCAATTAACAAAATACTTCAGTAATAATAAGAATCTTTGCTCAGCAAGCCATTATTTAGACTCAAGATCGACAACTCAAACGATTCTATCGACATCTCCATTATTTCGGACATTACATTAACCCTACTCGACTTGGAAGAAACCCAGATTCGTAAAATTTCATATGAACTAAAACATTAACAAACTCGTAATACTCAAAAGAGAAGAAGACTGACACGAGGGATTTAAGTGATGTCAGAACTTCTCACATTAAAGGATCACAACAGCGATCTCTTAACTGCTACAAAAATGATAGGCTGGATATCTCGAATTTTCAAACAAGAGACGCCAAGCCAATGACGATACTCTTAATCACTTGCTTTCTTTACTCTAGAATACTTACTGCTATACACTAACAGTCCTTTTCCTAATGCAGGCGATATTTTAGATCTAGAGCGTACTGGAACCATTACTCCTTAAAATCCCTCGAGCTATTTACTCCTTGTTTAACAGGCGAGAAAGATGGATCATAATTTACAACTGAAAAATTCTTTAGGGACTGATCCCAGAACTGCACACAAAAATGACTTCCTATGAAAGTAAGAGGCTCGGCAGGCAGTGCAAAATACCCCTATGATACACTAAGTAACAGCTCAGCAAGTGTAAAGGGACCAAGATTCTTCAATACTTTCATTCAAACATAGGAGGAATTACACAAAAGCCTCTAGCAGTTTTCAAAAGGGAACATCTGTTAAGTGTTATTCTGATGACTATAAACTCCTCAAATAAGTCTCTGATCGGTCTGGATGTGGTACCTACGCTGTACTGCGTGTGGCTAGCATTAACTGTCAGATTGATCAGTCCGTTATTCAGGAGGCCTGATGTCACTACACCTTGCTGCCAGATATCACTATACCCTACTGCCAGGCGTCACTGCCAGTTGTCGCTGTACCTTACTAAAATGTGTCATAATAGCTCACTACCACGTGTGTCTAGCTCATCACGTTTCACTGTAATTCCCTATTAGATATCACTGTACTGTGAACACACAACTTACTATGTTACTTGCTTCACACTGGAGGCCGCTGACGCCCATTAGATTCTCTTCATACAGCCAACACAACTTACCTTAAAAGAAAGAAAAATATTTGTTAATTCTTAACACTTATTAATAACGACACATTTTCGTACTAATATAAAACTGGAAATATTTATATTATTTAGTGACAACAATCTTTACCTGACATTGAAGCCAACCAAGATAACGTTCAAATGCTTGCATGACATCACTCAATTGTGAAATTTGTCAATAGCAATTTTGAAAAAAAAAACATTTTACAGACAAAGAAAAAACATATAATCATAAAAATACTCAAAAACTCTTCACATTTACAATTCACATAAAAAACTGGACATGAAATCCCCGTGGCGTATTATTATTAATTCGTATAAAAATAGTAAGCACCATACCCGGATGGGTCATTCATCAACACAAGGAGATAGCAGAGGCTCCCAGCAAGAAAATGATTCATGTAAGCTTTACATACTTAAAGAGGGGACGAATCTCCCAATTCAACTACTCCCCCCATCCTTTCCGGGTGCCCTCACCGTGGAATTCTCATAAACACTGGAGGTGTTTCCACCATACGCAAAAAATGGCATCAAATACCGGTAAGTATTTACTTATATATGCAGTAATAAGATATGTCTGAAGAGACATTTCACTGCAAGGAGCTTAATCAATCCTGATTGTACAAACTCCTGTTTTACCTCTTTAATTGATTGATCAAGCTCATCAGAGCGAAACTTCTAAATAAATATCCTGGTACTACACATGCACCTTATTTACTGTGTTCCCACTATTAACTCTCATACTGAATGGAGTAGCCGCACTTTGAGGGAGTGCCTAATTTTGTGTAATTAAAATACCCTTGTATATACAAGAGCAAGAGTCGTTTTATATTAGAGGCGTAACACTTCACACGAGGGTAAACCTCTAAGGCGATGACGGGTCAAGTGCACTTGTAACTTCTCATTCCCACAATGAAGAGCATCAATGAATGAACTCATACAGGCATTTATAACCGACTACGCCACTCCTCCATTCAAACACACCACTCTCGCTGATGGATCCAGACAGACGAGATTTGCTGATTATCAGTTCGAGGCATGTGCTTCTTTGATTAGTTTATCGAGGAAGATCAACTCTGATCTTTAGTGGTAGACAATATTCAATCGAGCGGCTCTGTCTTGCGCAAGCTGATCACAAGCCCGTGTTTGCTTGAACATTCACGGGACCTAGTATTCTTCCTAAGCAAATCTGACGTACGGGATCAAGATGATGAGAAGCCCCTTGGAGCTAGCGACCACACACTATTAAGTTTCGAAGAGACTACTCAAGTTTGAGACAATTCCTGAATGAAGTGCAGTAGAAAGGGGAACCGCAATGCAAGATAAAGAATGGAAAGATGGAGTTTGTACCGTAACTGGAAACTTTCAAGAGGTAGAATAGAAATTTATTTCCAGAAGCAGAAGTAGCAATGGAAAGGCAAGAACAGAGCCTGCAGTTCACCCAAAGATGCAGAGAGGCAGAAGCTAAAGTGCAATAACATGGAAAAAAAAGAAGGCAGAGAAAATAGGGAAAGAGCAGAGCCAGACACGAAGGATTAGAAAAAAATGAAGACCGTTAGGAACCGAGCAACAGATTGTAAGTGTTCCTGGAGAAGTTAACCAAAACACTACCAGAGAATATCAACGATCACCGGATACATTGATACCACAGGAGGAGAGGTAAAGAGCTATATACCAAGAGGGCAATGGGACCAGATAATATCTTTGTGAATTCTGAGAGGGAGTAAAATCACTGACAACCAAAAGCCATTTCTTCATCAAGTCAATTGATAAAGGACAGTTATCAAAAGCAAACGTAATATGAATATTGAAGAAACTGAAGAGACGGATAGCATTAAACTACATTCCTGTGTCACTGGCAAATAGAGTATGTAAGGTTAAGGGAAGGATAATGAGGAGGGTAGCTCACTAGGAATGCTAAGGAAGTGTGCGAGGAACTGAATAAAAGATTTAGGGAGGTGTTCTCAGTGGAATTAGGAACACTGTCAGTGTACGAACGAATACTGGACACAGTTAAGACAAGAGAAGAGGAAGAAAATACTGAGTGAATTTGATATCTCAAAGGCGATGGGGCCAGACAAAATCTCTCGAGTTCTTCAAGAGAGAACAGAGGAATTATGTGAAGCACTAGCAGCAATCTTCTACAAATCAACTGAAACAGGGGAGCTGTCTGAGGTCTGGAAAACACGTGGCAGTGCACTACAAGCCTGTCACTAATATGCATAGTAAAGTTATGGAGATTATCAGAAAAAAAAAGTGGTGGAAAGGAGCGGATTCATAAACAACCATTAGCATAGCGTTTGAGATAGTAAATCCTGTCTCACAAATCTGCTAGAGTTCTATGATAGGGTAAGGAAAGTTAGGCAAGACTGCAAGACGACGTTCGATATAGTAACTATTATGACTGATATCGTAAGTTAAATAAAATGACCTGGCTCCTAAATGGCTGCTCAATCTGCTGTCTAGAGGTAACAGTAACCCAAAAAGAACCTGACAAAAGCTGGAGGAGCAGACAGGAATTACAGGGAAGGCACTACAGTAGATCAAAGAATTCCTAACGAAAGTAAAGCAACAAGTTATTGTCAGTGAAGAGTCGGAATGGGAGAGTATTACGAGTGGGGGTTCCCCAAGGGTCAGTAGTTGGTACAGTACTTTCTTGAGCATGGAAAAGACATGACAAAGGGAACTGAGTTAGAGGTATCCCTGTTTGCAGATGTAAAACTAATGAGTAGAATACAAACAGGAGTGGACTAGGAAAGGCCACAGATGGATTTAGACAAGTTGCAGGATTGGTCTGATAAGTGGCTATTGGAACTTAACCCCAGCAAATGCAAAGTTATGAAAATCAGAGAAGGGCACAGACGTCCAGAAACGTGTACAGGCTCGGGGAAACAAGGATTACGAACCTCTCTAGAAGAGAAGAACCTCGAGATGAACATAATTCCAAGCACTTCGCCTGAGGCACACATCAAGCTAATACCCACTGCAGTAAACGCAAGACTGGCAAAATTTAGGGGTAGCTTTCAGGAACATCAACAAGGAGGTATTAGTGACCTTATACACGGCATATGTCAGGGCCAGCTTAGAATGAACAGCGCCAGTATGGCACCCCACATCTAGTAAAGCTACGTAAGGAAGCCGGAAAAAGTGCAGATATTTGCAACAAAACTAGTTCCAGAGCTTAAGGATATGAACTATGAGGAAAGGCTAGAGTAGCTAAACCTGACGACACTAGAGGACAGAGGGACCAGAAGTGACATGATAACGATGTACAAAATAATAAGAGTAACAGGGTGAACAGGGAGAGGAGGGTCTCAGGTACACGAAGCCAAAAGTGTTACTCAAAAACATGTTAGGAAATACTTCTTTAGATTTAGAGTGGTCAGGAAGAGAAACTACCCAGACAGCAAAATGGTACAGGAAGAACCCATACATAGCTTTAAGAACAGGTATGATTGGGTTCTCACAGCCAGGAGAGAGAAACCAGTAACGGCCAGCAAAGAGACGGGGCCAGGAGCTGAGACTCGACCTCTGTAACCACATTAGTTAAGTACACACAGGGTAGGACAGTTGGTGGGTAGTGGTTCAGAGAGAAAGCCAAACTCAACTAGGCGTATAATACAAAGCGAGTATAACTGAGTACTACAAATAATGAGTACAAGTACACACCCTCATCTGGAGACAAACCTCTTAAATACAAAGACTACTAACAATACAGTAACAGCACACAAATGGAGAGCATGGAGAACTAACAACGCATATATCGAGGTATAAAACCCCATTAGGTCACTAGGTGTATGCGTTACAAAAATATGCACCTCATAAACCATTACACACTATTACGCAGTGCGAATATGAACAACTGGCACAAGGACAATAACAAGTATTCAGCAACTACCCAGGGAGATGGTACTAACGTCCTGTCATAAGAGTGTGAAGCAGAAACAGGTTAACGTTGTGCACTGCCAGGATGGTCGGAATTTTTTTGTCTTATAAACATGTAAGAGGACAGGAAAAGGTTTCACATTTGTGCTTACATTCTGTATAGTTTTACTTCAGCGCGCGTCTTGAAAATCTTTATTCTAGCAACATTTCCTATCCGATTTAGGCTACCTGATCTGATACCTGGTCGCAGGGGCGATGATAAGATTTCGGAACCACCAACAGGCAGACTTTAGACGCTATCTCTCGCTTTAACTGTAGCCCATGGGGTATTCGAGCGATTCTGGGGTCTGCTTTAATGGCACCAGGGAAAAAGATGCCAGAAATAAACAAGCCAGAATACCTGGGTAACATCCAAACATGCAGACAAAACCCTGCCTAGTGAACCCAGACTACTCTCACTGTACACGTACACACACACATACACACACACTACCTGGACGACACCCAAATTACTGTGTAACTATGCATGTTATTCAGGCTGACCCTACGTTACACAGCAATGATGCAGGTAGCTACCGGGTAACTTATAGCTTAACGGTAGAATATTCAGCTAGCAACCTTAACGATCCGGGTTCGATTCCCCAGGCAGGTTGCGAAGTAAGGAAAAGTCTACTGGAACCTATTGCCTATGTTCACCTAGTAGTAAATAGGTACTTCCGTGTTTGTCGACTCTTGTAGATCAGATACTAAGGAAGAAATCCAAGGAAACGAAGTAGAAAAATAACAAGTGTTCTTTCACTAACGTGGTCATGTCGAAAACACCCAGTCTACCTAACCAGACTTTGACGCCCTGGCAACAAATTAGTAACTAAGATAACATCCAAATATCTGTCGAGGTTTATGATTTACACTGCAACAGAGCGTTTAGGTTTACCTGGGAGTAGATTTCGGGGATTATTAACCCTGCGACCCAAACCAGGTCTCCCAGTTGCTGGTGTAATTGCCCAGACTGCTGGTGCTTTTAACTAGTGATGGGACATTACTAAAATTTTGTCGACGCCGTTATTCAATTTTAGGCCAATGCCGATACCATAAAGTAAGACGATACCCACAGATACCCCAACCCTATTTTTAACAAAAATGCGTTCAGAGTAATAATTCTCTGTAATCATTACCAATTTTAACACTATTATGAACAGCTATTGTGATTAATTTGCCACCATAATTTCAATAAGGCAAATGCAACAAAGGCCAGAATTCGAGTTGGGTGAGAATTATGGGAACCTTAAAAACAAAGGAAATCCTGTCAGTGATGGTACTGTTCAAACTGTTGAGCCTCACACCACAAATATTATTCTAAATTTACAGGGATTTTCAAGGCAGGAGAGAAGAGCTGCAAAATGTATAGAGGTCGTTCACTATTCGCAGAAAATTAAGCATTTAAACTGATGGGAAATGAGATGCCTAATAATAAATATATGGAAGACACTTGAAGGCGTGGTCCTCGATCTGCATACTTCCATAATTTATTGAAGAGATGAGAAGAATTACAGAACAGACAAATTGAGAACACAATCAGCATTCATTATCTGTTCAACCTGTTACCAGCAGACAGAAGAAATACTTGCGGAACAAAGTTAGACCACTTTTACAATTGCCTGATTAGCCAAGTTGTAATGATCACTGAACATCCTTGCAGGCCGCTAACAGCAACAGCCAGGTAGTCAACACTGAATTTTGGTCTCAGGCTAGGTTGCTAGGGTAAAGCCCTCGAAACCGGTCACAGGTATGTCATAATAAGAATATGATCAAAATTTAAACAGAGTAGTTGCAGTACAAATCATATCCATAATTATTTCCCAGTCACAGGCTCTAAGTCTAAGGGGCCATGAATTTAGATGAAAGGTGATGTTGCACATGAAAAAAGTGGTAGCTTTCGGAATTACCAGGTGTTACCAAGTTACTAGACTCGAATTTTCACGTGCTTCTTGAGTGAAATATGGCGGCGGCATAGAGCACGTTGCGCTGTGTAGTGCACTCATTTTTACGTATCGTGGAGAGTTTCAGTGCAGTCGGTCATCGGTCATTCCGTTAAGGTTAGATGCGCATTTTTGGTCGTGTTGTCAGTGCGTTGTTGCAATTTTTTGTGCTAGAATGGAATCTCTAAAAGAAAGAACAGCATGCGCGCGCGCGCGTGTGCGTGTGTGTGCGTGTGTGTGTGTGTGTGTGTGTGTGTGTGTGTGTGTGTGTGTGTGTGTGTGTGTGTGTGTGTGTGTGTGTGTGTGTGTGTGTGTGTGTTTGTTTCTGTAATTTCGTTTCAAGTTATGTAAAACAGCTACTGAAACTTGTAAAATGTTTCAGCAAGCATTTGCAGATGAAGCAATAAGTCAGTCAGTGTTCTCAATAGTTTTCTCGATTCAAAGCAGGATGAACGTGACTCACGAAATCGTAATGACACGATTGCAAACAAACCATACCCCGGCCGGGGTATGGTGCCTGTGCTAACCTTCCTATGGTGTAGAAATATACCTAGTTGGACGAATCTTATTGTGGCTAGCTGGTCTAGTGGTTCAATCCCGGCCGGGGTATGGTGGGTAGGATGAACGTCAGTTGATGCCTTCCAACACCAAAAACAGATGCCAACATTGAAAAAAGTGAGGAAGTCTATTCACGAAGATGGTCGTCAGTGTGTCCAGCATACTGGAAATGCTGTGGAAATTTCTTATGGGTCGTGTCACAGCATTTTGACTGACAATTTGAACATGAGGCGAGTGGCTGCAAAATTTGTGCCCTGCTTGCCGACTCTGAACCAGAACCACTAGTTTTCTGGCCAAAAACAACATGGCAATCATCCCCAACTCTCCCTACTCCCTAGCTCTAACCCCTGTGACTTCTTTCTCTTCCCAAAAATAAAAATGGCTCTCAAGCGGCGGAGTTTTATATCAACGTGGAGGAGATTCAAGCAGATTCGCAGGCCCCGCTAGATGCTGTTACGAAAGAAGAGTTCTAGAAATGTTTCGAGAAATGGCAGAGGCGCTGGAATCAAGTGTATAGCCTTCCAAGGGAACAACTTGGAGGGAGACAACTTCAACTAGGTAATCCAATATTTTTTTCGCGGCAGTCCAGGAACTTTTAGATAGTACCTCGTAACTAAACCATACTGCCAAACATCGATGAAAGCATTCCCAACTTTGCCAAACATTTTCCTTACAATTATGGTTGAAAAACCAGAACTCACTCCATTTTATTAAGTAATATAACCACATCCAATAGAAAGCAGCACGGTTTGGTTTTATATTATGTGCAGAGGAAACCTTAATTACGTTTCCCTCTAAACAGAGCTTTATCAAGTCAACTGACCATGTACCCCTGGTTAGGGATTGGACCGCGAAGGCGGTGACCGCCAGAAGAGTCTTCAGTTAACCTTTAGGTATAAATAAACATTTGTTTTACACAGTAGTGACTGTTCTTATACCTAATTCAGCAACAAAGAATTTACACCCATCAAGACAAATGACACATGGATATACAAGTGTACGTGGCAGGCGTATGAGGTAACATGACTAGTACCACTGATAAGCTACGATCACTAAGCTCACTGACAGATGAACTTGATGGAAGTATTTAACAGTAAAATACTTTGCGTGTATCAACGCTGCATACTGGCGGCAAGTAACATGTTTCACGTGTGTGGTCAAATTACGCAGTGTGCGGCAGTAAAAATATTGTATAAAAAGTGCTCCATAGTTCCGGGATTTGTACTGAAACTGGAAACGTATTATTCCTGGTCTGTCAGTGGCCAGGAGAGCGAGGTGTTTTGTACAGTAGGTGAAGCACAGCAGATGAAGCAAGATGTAGGTGTGTGAGTGGGTGAGTTTTTTTTAGTGTATACTATAGGTAACTATTTGTGTTTAAGTGCTTTCATGTTTACCTGTAAGGCCCTAGTGTGCAGAGGCCTCTTAAGTTTTGGGAGAGTCCTTGTATGGTATTTTTGCCTGTTGGTAGTCAGACCGGCAGAAAAAAAAAGGGGGGGGGGATGGAGCCTCCCTGTTTATAAATATTTGTCATTTCTACTCACTAGCAGCAGTGTGCCAGTGAGCTAATGTGAGTACTAGGTAAAGGTGAACTCGAGTATGGTGATATTGGTTGTAGAAGAGTAGATTGTAGGTTGCTGCGTATATTACATTTTTGTATAAGCGAGTTTTTGTGTCCTTCCTTATAATGACTAATTAACATTCCACATTTTATGTGAAAGGGCAAGCTGGTCCTAGAGTGGTTTCTTTTTCTAAGTTAAATAATTAAAAGGCCCCTAGGCTTGCCAGGTCATTTACCCTTTAGGAGCCAGGACTTTTATTTGTGTTACACAGCCAAAAAAGCGTAACAAGTCACAATAGTAGAGCCATACTCTTGGCGAGTACAATTAGGCAGCACTACCATCTCGTGCTCAGTGGACAGAGGACTAAGCCTTCACCACGCCTTGCACTCAAAGATCCGCCTGAGTTTAATGCCTCGATAAAATATTGTCCATTAATTTATTATAACTATATTTAAACTTTGCAAAAGTTGTTGTGCTCAACTTTTCCCTACAAATTAACCCGCTCGTCAACCATTATAAAGAAATAATGTGAAATATTTTCTCCACTTCCATTATTTTAGTGTGTGTGTGTAATCTTGTCCTTCTACCTAGTACAAACATGTAGTGTATACTCATTTTAAGTAGAAGTTATTAAGATTTACCTACTATCTTGCATGTTCACGAGATAAAACTATATACAACGAATCCTACCAGACTGAGGAACATTTAACAGGTTTCTGTTTCAAACAGATTTCCCTTGTTCCCACGTAGCTTCTCAAGATCTTGCAAGTAAACATATCACCTGTCTTAAGGGGCTAAACTGTTGCATGTCTGAATTTCAATTTGTTTTAAGTTGTTTTTAAATGTGTTCTCCATAAGACAGCTGCATATTCCAACTTAGGTTTAGTGCATATTGGACTAAAGGGCAGCAACAGGAGAAATAGGGTAGGTTTTTCAGTGTATAGTAGCGCGGTGCATGACAATATCGGAGTCAGATATTGGCTGGTGCCAACGCGCTCCCATACTCTGAAAAACTTACCCTATTTCTCCTGTTGCTGCCCTTGCAGAATTTCACAGCTCCTGATGACGCATTGAGAAGTGTGAGAGTACTTGAGCTAAAGATTTTCACCCCCCGTGGCTTGTCTTGCATTGTTAAATCGCCTCTCTGCGATTGTTTTGCATATATATATATATATATATATATATATATATATATATATATATATATAACGAAAAAAATATATTTCACTGTGTTTGTTTAGTATATATATATATATATATATATATATATAACATTAATATATATATATATATATATATATATATATATATATATATATTATATATATATTATATATATATATTATATATTATATATTATATTTATTATCACACTGGCCGATTCCCACCAAGGCAGGGTGGCCAGAAAAAGAAAAACTTTCACCATCATTCACTCCATCACTGTCTTGCCAGAAGGGTGCTTTACACTACAGTTTTTAAACTGCAACATTAACACCCCTCCTCCAGAGTGCAGGCACTGTACTTCCCATCTCCAGGACTCAAGTCCGGCCTGCCGGTTTCCCTGAACCCCTTCATAAATGTTACTTTGCTCACACTCCAACAGCACGTCAAGTATTAAAAACCATTTGTCTCCATTCACTCCTATCAAACACGCTCACGCATGCCTGCTGGAAGTCCAAGCCCCTCGCACACAAAACCTCCTTTACCCCCTCCCTCCAACCTTCCCTAGGCCGACCCCTACTCCGCCTTCCTTCCACTACAGACTGATACACTCTTGAAGTCAGTCTGTTTCGCTCCATTCTCTCTACATGTCCGAACCACCTCAACAACCCTTCCTCAGCCCTCTGGACAACAGTTTTGGTACCCCCGCACCTCCTCCTAACTTCCAAACTACGAATTCTCTGCATTATATTCACACCACACATTGCCCTCAGACATGACATCTCCACTGCCTCCAGCCTTCTCCTCGCTGCAACATTCATCACCCATGCTTCACATCCATGTAAGAGCGTTGGTAAAACTATACTCTCATACATTCCCCTCTTTGCCTCCAAGGACAAAGTTCTTTGTCTCCACAGACTCCTAAGTGCACCACTCACCCTTTTCCCCTCATCAATTCTATGATTTACCTCATCTTTCATAGACCCATCCGCTGACACGTCCACTCCCAAATATCTGAATACATTCACCTCCTCCATACTCTCTCCCTCCAATCTGATATCCAATCTTTCATCACCTAATCTTTTTATCCTCATAACCTTACTCTTTCCTGTATTCACTTTTAATTTTCTTCTTTTGCACACCCTACCAAATTCATCCACCAATCTCTGCAACTTCTCTTCAGACTCTCCCAAGAGCACGGTGTCATCAGCAAAGAGCAACTGTGACAACTCCCACTTTATGTGTGATTCTTTATCTTTTAACTCCACGCCTTTTGTCAAGACCCTCGCATTTACTTCTCTTACAACCCCATCTATAAATATATTAAACAACCATGGTGACATCACACATCCTTGTCTAAGGCCTACTTTTACTGGGAAATAATTTCCCTCTTTCCTACATACTCTAACTTGAGCCTCACTATCCTCGTAAAAACTCTTCACTGCTTTCAGTAACCTACACCATACACCTGCAACATCTGCCACATTGCCCCCCTATCCACCCTGTCATACGCCTTTTCCAAATCTATAAATGCCACAAAGACCTCTTTAGCCTTATCTAAATACTGTTCACTTACATGTTTCACTGTAAACACCTGGTCCACACACCCCCTACCTTTCCTAAAGCCTCCTTGTTCATCTGCTATCCTATTCTCCGTCTTACTCTTAATTCTTTCAATAATAACTCTACCATACACTTTACCAGGTATACTCAACAGACTTATCCCCCTATAATTTTTGCACTCTTTTGTCCCCTTTGCCTTTATACAAAGGAACTATGCATGCTCTCTGCCAATCCCAAGGTACCTTACCCTCTTCCATACATTTATTAAATAATTGCACCAACCACTCCAAAACTATATCCCCACCTGCTTTTAACATTTCTATCTTTATCCCATCAATCCCGGCTGCCTTACCCCCTTTCATTTTATCTACTGCCTCACGAACTTCCCCCACACTCACAACTGGCTCTTCCTCACTCCTACAAGATGTTATTCCTCCTTGCCCTATACACGAAATCACAGCTTCCCTATCTTCATCAACATTTAACAATTCCTCAAAATATTCCCTCCATCTTCCCAATACCTCTAACTCTCCATTTAATAACTCTCCTCTTCCATTTTTAACTGACAAATCCATTTGTTCTCTAGGCTTCCTTAACTTATTAATCTCACTCCAAAACTTTTTCTTATTTTCAACAAAATTTGTTGATAACATCTCACCCACTCTCTCATTTGCTCTCTTTTTACATTGCTTCACCACTCTTAACCTCTCTCTTTTTCTCCATATACTCTTCCCTCCTTGCATCACTTCTACTTTGTAAAAACTTCTCATATGCTAACTTTTTCTCCCTTACTGCTCTCTTTACATCATCATTCCACCAATCGCTCCTCTTCCCTCCCGCACCCACTTTCCTGTAACCACAAACTTCTGCTGAACACTAACACTACATTTTTAAACCTACCCCATACCTCTTCGACCCCATTGCCTATGCTCTCATTAGCCCATCTATCCTCCAATAGCTGTTTATATCTTACCCTAACTGCCTCCTCTTTTAGTTTATAAACCTTCACCTCTCTCTTCCCTGATGCTTCTATTCTCCTTGTACCCCATCTACCTTTTACTCTCAGTGTAGCTACAACTAGAAAGTGATCTGATATATCTGTGGCCCCTCTATAAACATGTACATCCTGAAGTCTACTCAACAGTCTTTTATCTACCAATACATAATCCAACAAACTACTGTCATTTTGCCCTACATCATATCTTGTATACTTATTTATCCTCCATTTCTTAAAATATGTATTACCTATAACTAAACCTCTTTCTATACAAAGTTCAATCAAAGGGCTCCCATTACCATTTACACCTGGCACCCCAAACTTACCTACCACACCCTCTCTAAAAGTTTCTCCCACTTTAGCATTCAGATCCCCTACCACAATTACTCTCTCACTTGGTTCGAAGGCTCCTATACATTCACTTAACATCTCCCAAAATCTCTCTCTCTCCTCTACATTCCTCTCTTCTCCAGGTGCATACACGCTTATTATGACCCACTTTTCACATCCAACCTTTACTTTAATCCACATAATTCTTGAATTTACACATTCATATTCTCTTTTCTCCTTCCATAACTGATCCTTCAACATTACTGCTACCCCTTCCTTTGCTCTAACTCTCTCAGATACTCCAGATTTAATCCCATTTATTTCCCCCCACCGAAACTCCCCTACCCCCTTCAGCTTTGTTTCGCTTAGGGCCAGTACATCCAACTTCTTTTCATTCATAACATCAGCAATCATCTGTTTCTTGTCATCCGCACTACATCCACGACATTCAAGCATCCCAGTTTTATAAAGTTTTTCTTCTTCTCTTTTTTAGTAAATGTCTACAGGAGAAGGGGTTACTAGCCCATTGCTCCCGGCATTTTAGTCGCCTCATACGACACGCATGGCTTACGGAGGAAAGATTCTTTTCCACTTCCCCATGGACAATAGAAGAAATAAAGAAGAACAAGAGCTATTTAGAAAAAGGGGAAAAACCTAGATGTATGTATATATATATGCATGTGCGTGTCTGTGAAGTGTGACCAAAGTGTAAGTAGGAGTAGCAAGATATCCCTGTTATCTAACGTGTTTATGAGACAGAAGAAGAAACCAGCAATCCTACCATCATGCAAAACAGTTACAGGTTTCTGTTTCACAGTCATCTGGCAGGACGGTAGTACTTCCCTGGGTGGTTGCTGTCTACCAACCTACTAATATATATATATATATATATATATATATATATATATATATATATATATATATATATATATATATATATATATATAATGTATTATACACACACACACACACACACACACACACACACACACACACACACACACAGAACAATTCGTTTCCTTGCCATACTGTATAGTTTTCCTATAATTAGAGTTAAAAATCTCTTAAAATACAACAGTCTAGGTAGTAACATACTAAAAGTGTTTACTCGCATCAGCTCGCCTTATCTGGGTATTAATCTTCAATCTATGTGGCCTCGTTCAAAATAAAATCAGAGATCATTCTGAGTGTTGTGATCAAATCTCCTCTTCATCTATATGCTTTCAGTGTTGTGAGAACTGATTCGTACAATTGTTTACACAGCTCTTCCCTCAGCTGCAGGGAAATAGGTCCCCCGAAGAACGAGAAAGGAGGGACAGAGCACGCTGATGCTAGTGAAGACCTCTTTATCCAAGGAATTGGAGTAACCTTATATCATTCCTCCCATTCCCCGGACTTGCTGGCTTATGAGTTTAGCACTTCCACTTTCATTTGAAGAATAGCTATATTTACATAAAAAAAATTCTGGTTTTGAGTTTCATCTCCCAGGCCTGCTCTGCTAACTTTAGATAAGCTGAAATGATCTAACTCAGTCAAATTTGCTACTGTGATTAAACAAAGTATGCATTAAGTCTTCATGGCATTCAAATGTTCACTCCACTTCATTACAACCCATATGATGTAAAAATGATTTTTCCTACGGCTTATTTGAGTGCTCAACTTCCATATTCCTCATTCCGGTCTGCCGTGACGTTCTCTCCATGTCTACGCTGTCAAATAATGTACTCTTGTCTCTCCTGATATACTCTCGTGTAGGTATAGGTAAGAATACCTTATTTTGCTGTATACAATTAATATATCTTTTTTCATTGTCTTAAAAGCTCATGATTTTTTTTATGTTGGTGGTCTCTCATAACTTTCATTATTTTGTTGCATGCTCGTGGGTTTTGTCTTTAAGAATATATTTTGTTAAAAGCTCGTGATAACTCGTCTTTAGTATGGTTCGGAAAGGTTTAGCACACGCTGTCTCCTCTTGCATCACATTACAGCAGAGTACCACTGCATGTGGAGAAGTATTTTCCAACAGTTATGTTTTCTCAGTTAACACCTGTGGCCTCTTGTATCTCTTGATGGTGACAAGAGAAATGCTTATCTATTTTCCAGTATCCTGTTATGTGGTCATCACATCTCTTAACTCCAAGTCATCAAGTTTATTTTCAGTCTTAGTTTTTATGTTCTATAGCCTGAAGTTTCCCAATACAACGTTAGGTTTTCACTATTGCATTCATGTGGTTTACCAGTGAAAACTTCCATCAACTCCAGGGTATTTTTCATGTTAGAACAGGTACGATAGTATCTACACAACTTGTGACATACCTGTAACCTATTTCGAGGATCGTTCTTCCCACGCAGCCAGGTTAGAGGCCAAGCTTCCCTGATTGACAACCTCTTCAACCAAGCAGTTGGTGCTAGCAGCGCTTTAGCTATCACAACCCAACAGATCCGGCACTTGGAGATAGCGGTCCAGTTTCCCATTTACATTACGTTACAGACATCCTCTGTCACACCACTGGTTCTATCTTAAACTTCTTGACTGAGTGTGCATATTTGTACATGTCTGTGGTGTGTGTACTCACCTAGTTGTACTCACCTAGTTGAGGTTGCGGGGGTCGAGTCCGAGCTCCTGGCCCCGCCTCTTCACTGATCGCTACTAGGTCACTCTCCCTGAGCCGTGAGCTTTATCATACCTCTGCTTAAAGCTATGCATGGATCCTGCCTCCACTACATCGCTTCCCAAACTATTCCACTTACTGACTACTCTGTGGCTGAAGAAATACTTCCTAACATCCCTGTGATTCATATGTGTCTTCAACTTCCAACTGTGTCCCCTTGTTACTGTGTCCAATCTCTGGAACATCCTGTCTTTGTCCACCTTGTCAATTCCTCTCAGTATTTTGTATGTCGTTATCATGTCCCCCCTATCTCTCCTGTCCTCCAGTGTCGTCAGGTTGATTTCCCTTAACCTCTCCTCGTAGGACATACCTCTTAGCTCTGGGACTAGTCTTGTTGCAAACCTTTGCACTTTCTTTAGTTTCTTTACGTGCTTGGCTAGGTGTGGGTTCCAAACTGGTGCCGCATACTCCAATATGGGCCTAACGTACACGGTGTACAGGGTCCTGAATGATTCCTTATTAAGATGTCGGAATGCTGTTCTGAGGTTTGCTAGGCGCCCATATGCTGCAGCAGTTTTTCGTTGATGTGCGCTTCAGGAGATGTGCCTGGTGTTATACTCGCCCCAAGATCTTTTTCCTTGAGTGAGGTTTGTAGTCTCTGGCCCCCTAGACTGTACTCCATCTGCGGTCTTCTTTGCCCTTCCCCAATCTTCATGACTTTGCACTTGGTGGGATTGAACTCCAGGAGCCAATTGCTGGACCAGGTCTGCAGCCTGTCCAGATCCCTTTGTAGTTATGCCTGGTCTTCGATCGAGTGAATTCTTCTCATCAACTTCACGTCATCTGCAAACAGGGACACCTCAGAGTCTATTCCTTCCGTCATGTCGTTCACAAATACCAGAAACAGCACTGGTCCTAGGACTGACCCCTGTGGGACCCCGCTGGTCACAGGTGCCCACTCTGACACCTCGCCACGTACCATGACTCGCTGCTGTCTTCCTGACAAGTATTCCCTGATCCATTGTAGTGCCTTCCCTGTTATCCCTGCTTGGTCCTCCAGTTTTTGCACCAATCTCTTGTGTGGAACTGTGTCAAACGCCTTCTTGCAGTCCAAGAAAATGCAATCCACCCACCCCTCTCTCTCTTGTCTTACTGCTGTCACCATGTCATAGAACTCCAGTAGGTTTGTGACACAGGATTTCCCGTCCCTGAAACCATGTTGGCTGCTGTTGATGAGATCGTTCCTTTCTAGGTGTTCCACCACTCTTCTCCTGATAATCTTCTCCATGATTTTGCATACTATACATGTCAGTGACACTGGTCTGTAGTTTAATGCTTCATGTCTGTCTCCTTTTTTAAAGATTGGGACTACATTTGCTGTCTTCCATGCCTCAGGCAATCTCCCTGTTTCGATAGATGTATTGAATATTGTTAGGGGTACACATAGCGCCTCTGCTCCCTCTCTCAATACCCATGGGGAGATGTTATCTGGCCCCATTGCCTTTGAGGTATCTAGCTCACTCAGAAGCCTCTTCACTTCTTCCTCGGTTGTGTGCACTGTGTCCAGCACTTGGTGGTGTGCCCCACCTCTCCGTCTTTCTGGAGTCCCTTCTGTCTCCTCTGTGAACACTTCTTTGAATCTCTTGTTGAGTTCTTCACATACTTCACGGTCATTTCTTGTTGTCTCTCCTCCTTCCTTCCTTAGCCTGATTACCTGGTCCTTGACTGTTGTTTTCCTCCTGATGTGGCTGTACAACAGTTTCGGGTCAGATTTGGCTTTCGCTGCTATGTCATTTTCATATTGTCTTTGGGCCTCCCTTCTTATCTGTGCATATTCGTTTCTGGCTCTACGACTGTTCTCCTTATTCTCCTGGGTCCTTTGCCTTCTATATTTCTTCCATTCCCTAGCACACTTGGTTTTTGCCTCCCTGCACCTTTGGGTAAACCATGGGCTCATCCTGGCTTTTTCATTATTCCTGTTACCCTTGGGTACAAACCTCTCCTCAGCCTCCTTGCATTTTGTTGCTACATTCCATCATCTCATTAACTGGCTTCCCTGCCAGTTCTCTGTCCCACTGAACCCCGTTCAGGTAGTTCCTCATTCCTGTGTAGTCCCCTTTCTTGTAGTTTGGCTTCATTCGTCCTGGCCTTCCTGCTTCTCCCTCCACTTGTAGCTCTACTGTGTGCGCGCGCGTATGTGTGCGTGTGTGTGCATATGTGCAAATGTGTGTGCACGTGTGTGCATATGTGGGTGAGAGGGTAGGGAGGAGAGGCGAGAGGTCCCAGGAAGGTTGTAGAGGAAAGGGCAAGGGTGAGCCCCACAAAGTGCGATACGTGACAGTTAAAGCTGAGTGTGACGGTATGGCCATCCGCGTGACCAACCACATGCACACTATACCTGTCACACATCACACTACGCCAAACACTTTCTGCTACACACACGGTAAACTACCTAACACCACACTATTCCTGACATACCACACTACTTGCCACGAGCTACCTATAATTACCACAGGCATACTATACCTGAAGGTTATCTAAACACCATTTCTGGGAGCACTACCCCTGCGGCCCGGTCCAGACCTGGTCTCCAGATACGTTAAATTCACACTACAACCCCTCCCCCAACTATCTGCAAATCCAGGAATCCCAGCCCGCTTCCCCTCACTTCCCAAACCACCAATTTACCCAAACTCGTATGCTTCAACCACAAGCCACAGCAGACCACATACGACCCTGAAATAGATTAATCAAGGAACCACCAACTGAAGCCATTTAACATTTCCCATTTACCTTGGAAGGAAAAGCGATTTTCTGGGAGGAAAGGCCCACAGAATTCCGTTAGATCTCTCCCACCCCAGACATCAAGTATAGTTCAGATGGGTCAAAAATGACAAATGAAAGATTGAAATCCTTGTGCGCAAATGCAACCAATAAGTGAAATGATGAAAATAACAAGAACACGAGTTCTGGTCTCAGACCGGGCCGCAGGAGATTTGACCCTCGAAACCCCCTCCAGGCATACACCCACATAGGAGCAACTACAGTGGAATACAAACCTCGTCAGAATAACGTATGCAATACTCTTGAAGAAATATCACAAAGATAAAAAAAAGATACCTTTGATATAGTCTCACTACTGATTAAAAATGTGATTTTGAAGAGATTAATAACCTTTGTAATGGAGATTCTGCAGGTCATGCCAATTGCAGACAATGGAGACAGGATTAAGCAACAAGGAGAAACGTATAAAAGCACAGGAACTCATACCTCCGGCCATGGGCCGGCCAGGCTATTCTGGTGCTAGCCTGGTCAACCAGGCTGTTGCTGTTGGAGGCCTGCTGCCCCACATGTCCATCACAGCCTGGTTGATCTGGCACCTGGTGAAGATACTTGTCCAGTTTTCTCTTGAAGACTTCTAGTAGCGCTTGTTCCAGCTGTGTTTCTGATGTCTTCTCGTAAGATGTTAAATAGTCTAGGACCACGAATGTTGATACTATGCTCCCTTATTGTGCCCACCGCACCCCTCCTATTCATTGGATTTATTTTGCACTTCCAAATCTCTCCCTCCATTATGTTATGGCAATGTGCAGATTTGGGACTAGGTCCTCGAGTATTTTCCAGGTATATATTATCATGCATCTCTCTCTCCTCCACTCCAGTGAGAACATGTTCAAGACGTTCCCAGTAATTTACATGCTTTACTGGCTCTATGTGGGCCGTAAACATCTATGCATTCGTTCAAACTCGGAACGGGGCCGTCAACACTGAGTATTATTATTATAATCAAGGGGGAAGCGCTAAACCCGGAGGATTATACAGCGCCTGGGGGGGGGGATGTGGAAGGCATTCAGGCTTAATTCGGGGAACTGGAGCACAGATCCAATTCCCTAAATCAAGAGCCCCTCACCAACATCAAGGAACCTTCCTTGAGGGGTCAACACTGAGTAATATTTCCAATGAGAGAGCACTAGCAATTTGAAAAGTGTCATCATAGGCATTATTTCCCTTGTTTTGAAAGTTCTCAATATCCACCCCGTCATCCTCCTGGCTGTCGTGATCGTTTTATGTTCTTTGAAAGAAAGGTTACCGAACATAATTATTCCCAAGTTTTTCACGTGTTCCTTTCGTTATATTTGGTGATCCTCTTGAGTTTTGTATACAGTGTTCCTTTCGAGTTCCTTATTCTTTCCATACCTAAGCAGCTGGAACTTATCACCATTGAACGCCATGTTCTCCACTGCCCATTGGAAAACACTGCTTATATCTTCCGAGGCATGTAGTAGGGTTGACCATTAGTGTATATCATCCAACGTAATATTCAACTATCTTATGAAATTTAACGACGTCTGTTGTAACCACCAGCACTGTTTTGCACAACGCTGGTAGTTTTATTATTTCGAAAGTCTTGGTAAAATTAATTACTCACAAAGAGGATAACACGATACACAAATATCCCGCACTTAGGAGAATGAAACTTATGACGACGCTCCAGTTACGGGTAATAATCTAGATATCACTGAAGAGATTGCCGCAAGTAATCACAAATCTACAAGTCAATTATCATGGACTTGGAGAACATCTCTCTAGTCTTGACTGGAGATATCTGTCTAATGATTCTGTCGATGATGATACTTACAATAACGATAAGATTTGCGAATACAACATATTTACTAATAACGTAGAACATGCTCAAAGTAAGTATATTCCCCAGAGAGAAGTTAGGCCAAATAAGAACAATCTAAATGGATGAACAGATTAAAGCATCTATTAGGAGAGACGAAAGGAATGTATAGGCGCATCAAAAGAGGAGAGGGTAACCTTATTGACAAATACGTTCATTTTAAAAGAGAGGTAAAAGAGATTAGAAAGGCTAAACACGACTATGAAATTGAAATACCTAGAGAATCAAAAACAAATCCAAAAGGGTTCTTTCAGGTGTACAGGATAAAGATCAAAGAAAAATTAGGTGTGGACAGCTTACTGATAATGAGCAGGAAAGGTACTCTCTTCTTATTAGTTATTCTTGTCAGTTTTCACACAGGAGACATAAATGATATACCAAATGATATCAATATTCAGTAATTATTCAGGCCCTAAAGAAAACAAATTAACATTAAAGTCGCAAGGAATATAATTATCAAACAATAAGACAAGCTAAAACAAATTAAATCCCCATGCCTCGACGAACTGTTTCAATGGCACTTAAAGAATGAAAGTGAGAGCTTAACCACTAGTGAGCCTGTTTAAAGCATCAATCCAAACTGGTACTATGCTGGAGATGTGGAAGATGGCTAATGTGACTCTTATATTTAAATCAGGAGATAAGTTAATTCCATCAAATTACTGTCCAATAAGCCTGACATTTATAATAGGCAAATTACTGTAATAAATTACAGACGATATTGTCACCTTAAGGCGAATAATCTGATTTATGACTCTCAGCAAGGATACACAAGAGGTCGTTCCTGCCTGATAAATTTACTAACATTCTTTAATAAAGCATTTGAGGGCATACATAAATAACCTAACAAAACTCTAAAGGAAAGTGGCAGTTCAGGATATAGGAGATAAAGTTCCAACATGGATCGAGAGAGACATGGCTGACCAACAGGAAGCAGAGAGTTTGCATTAATGGGGTCATGTCCGAAATTTGGACCGGTCACTAGTGGAGTTCCACAAGGATCAATTTTGGGCCCTCTGTTGCTCATAATTTACATTAATGACCTCGACAAAGGAATAAGGAGTGATAAATTAATTCGCTGGTGACGCAAAAATAGACCGAATAATAGATTCTGAGAACTTCATGACGATTTGGACAAATTTATGTCTTGGTTTGAAAAACGGCAGATGCAGTTCAATCTGGACTAGTCCTTGGAGCCGAAAATAACTACTATAGTTATAAACTAGGTGATGTAGAGCTTGATCATGCAGAATGTGAAACAGACTTGGGAGCCATGGTAAACAGAAATTTGAAGTCAAGACAACACTAAGTGTGCGCAATAAGTATAAGTAACAGGAGTTTAAAAGTAATTTTACCGCTCTATACATCACAAGTAAGGCATCATATAGATTATGTTACTCAGTTTTGGTTCCCATACTACAGAATGGATATACATGTTTTGGAGAACACACACAAAAGAATGAAAAAATTAATCCACTGTATAAGGAGTCTCTCATACGAGGAGAGATTGAGAGCCTTGAATCTTCACCCTCTTGAGGGATGTAGAATAGCATCTAAGAAATGAATTAGGTAGGGAGTAATCAGGTTTGATTAAATTGGAGGAAGTTCAGTAGCTCCAGTTACCCGGATGAAGAGTCATTTATCAGAATGGAGGCACTCCCCTTAAAGAGAATTTAAGTCTGGATGTCTAGTGGAATTTAGCAAGTCCCCTCACGGTCTTCAAGAGGGAACTTGAAAAGTTCCTCCCGGCAGTTCCTGATTAACCTGGCCAGTTGTGGTACTTGAATTGTGAGCTGTTAGTACCAATAGCCATACTAATCAGGCTACTAACCAAGAGGCCTGATCGGGGATCTGGTGATGACCCCTGGAACCATCGACAGGTAGGTGGGCAACGGCATAGAGCCACTGAAATCATCCAACTGTATGGCAGAGCTAATTACGAAAAAACAGACAAAACCATAGGGAAGGTAGCTCTAAATCGTTATATCAGGAGTCCTTCACTGGCACCAAGATATTTCCTTTGAAGGGTATACATCTAGGAGATACTAAAGTGGAAAATGACACATAACATCACTGTACTGGAAACAATACAATGTTATATGCGACAATTTCCCGTTGAATCAGCAGGTAACGGAGAAGTATCAACAAGCGCAGGTTCTCATACTGCCAGGCAAAGAAATATCTAACAAGAGATACTTAGTCTAACAACTGAGGGACTGATTCTCTCATATTAATATGTATTGAATTACCCCACGTTACTCTGAATGTGGTAGGTTTATGGCGGAAATTTAACTGATTAAACACGCATGCATCATACAATTTAACATTCACCACAGCCCGGCTACTCTAGAACTTAAGTGTGAAACTAATGAAGTACCTTCTGTTGGTAATTCCACTTTCAATATTACATGAATAAAGGGCGTTAAAAGTTTTTGACTCTTTACACTTATCGAGTCCTCGTGTACATCTGTTTTCCATAAAGTTACTTTACACCACCTCCGGAGCCTCTTGCTTTCACATTGATTTCAATGTACATTACCTTTCAGTGTTTACCAGGTATACATTAAATAATGATTTGTTTTTAACTCAAGAGTAGTCTGAGGGACTAAGCTTTACCAACAGCTTAGGTATTTTATGAATTTATACTGGCAGCAAAAGCTATCTTCACACTTTCCAGATCTGCAATCTCACCTGCCTTTATTAAATGAGGTCATCGGTATTCGGCAATATTCAAGATTCTTGAAAAGAATCATTAGCTTGGCATCTTGTTTTGAAGGTTATTTTAAAAAATAGTAATATTTTCCTTGCAGTTATTTTTGTTTACAAAGTCTAGAGTATTTTCTGATCTGGTCGGATCTAATACTTGCTGTCTTTAGGAGAAATCTTGGTATCAATGGTTCGTTTTCATGTGACTTTCCATGTAAACTACCTCTTGAGACGTTTTCTAACAAACTGTTTGCTACATTCTCTCCTTGGTTTCACATTCAAGTCACCAAACATGATGCTTGTTCCAGGATTTTAAAATTTTCGAGACAGCGTTCGATTTTCACCAACTCATGTTATAACTACTAAGAATTTGCATCTTGTGGTTTGCTTCCATAAACAAAGTGGATTAATGTGTTTTCGATTTTTCACTGCTTGCACTTCGACTTCATTTGTTGTTACCTGCTTATGAGGAGTCTTCAACGTGCAGATAGGTAAATAAGTTTGTTTATTCAGGTACAGATACACATGTTACATAAGTTTTCATACATAGCAGCATATGTGTAAATTACCTTGGATAACCCAAGAAAGTCAGACAGTGACTTATTTTCATTGGGGTCCTATCCTATAAGATCATACCTCCGCATCCATAGTCATAGGAGCTTGTGATATCAAAGTCTATAAAAACTCAAATACTGAATTTGCCTCGGTTACTCACACACATTTAAGAATATTTTTATTAATTCTTAGTTTAAGACTTCGTATGTTTGTAAGCACATGAAAGCGCTCTCAGGTTTTCGTTCCTATATTCACCGTGGTATTTTTACACACACACACACACACACACACACACACACACACACACACACACACACACACACACACACACACACACACGTATATGTTTGTGTTTCATGATTTGTGTAATGGGATACATGAGGTATGAGTTTGGGACGCGAGATGAAGGGGTTAGATCCAGGGGCAACCCATCACAACACGGAGTTTCTTCGGCAAAAAAAAAAAAAATGTAATCCAGCCTGCGAGCCGAGCATATGGGTTCAAAAACAACAGTATACAGTTTAAAATGAAACGTTCTGGATTACTCCCTAGAGGACAGGGTAGTCGGCCCTTGTGTAGAAGGATACACGAGAGGATAGTATGGTGCATGCCAGTGTAAGCATGGTACATGACGTGCAAAGATACAGGTGTAGTGTAGGCACGTATGGGAGAGGCGGTGTGTGGTTTATGAAGAGTATATTATGCGAGGTGTTGGTGCCAGATTGAGGCGCGTTGTCACCTCAACAAGAGAGCACGCACGCACGCACGCACGCACGCACGCACGCACGCACGCACGCACGCACGCACGCACGCACGCACGCACGCACGCACGCACACACACACACACACACACACCGTGATAGATTAAGACGTTGGCGAGGTGTCCTGCGAGGAGTCGGTGAGCGGGTGGCTGACGTGTGCTTGAGAGCAAGACGATAGAGACAGAGACGGCACAAAAGTGGGTACACGACACTACCACCACCACCAGCGAGCACTGACACTCGCGCTCCCACCACTCACGTAGCCAACCAGGCACTGAGGCACACCACCAAACAACGACCCTGCCTGGCCTGGCCTCCTCCACTCACCTTACATGCTCCCTGGCTATTTCTCTCTCCATCTCCCTATCATCTTTCTTCCTTTTTTTTTTTTTTGGCCTCTCTCGGGTTTGTCTAAATCTTCCACCTTTTCTATATTTAAAAATACACAACAGTTAACCTAAACTAAGATTGTTACTTAAGACCCTGATCCACCATGAGGCCTGGTCTCAGACCGGGCCTCGGGGGCATTGACCCCCAAAACCCTCTCCAGGTAAACTCCAGGTAAGTGCAATATTCTTAAATAAATTCTATGTAAAATTAAAAATATACTGTATTTATTCATCGTGGATTTAAAAGTGGCATTAAATTACTTTATCTAGATTATTCTAACATTTCAACAGGATACTCTCATACAAGTCAGAGCAGGAAGGATAATTGAAAACTGTCCGTTGATCAGGCCCTGATCCACCGCGAGGTCTGGTCACGACCAGAGCACGGGGGCGTTGACCCCCGAAACCCCCTTCAGGTATACTTCAGGTATAGTGGTATGTATTTTTATATAAATATAGTGAGACACTACAAGCCTAGGGTAATCACGAGGGATGATGGCGAGATTTACCACAGCCTAGCGGGGTACTCAGATCTTTTTTTCTAGAGTTAGCTGGGGGGGGGGGGGATGAGGGAAGGGATGGTTATTGGGAAGCGTTACTCAAGACTTTAATGAAAATACCGCCATAAACATTGCATAAATGGTATACAATACCAACAAGAAGTTAAGCGCTTCGCTAAACTGGGGCTTTATACATGCAATACAGAGGTTAGTAACTGGAGACAGTAGATGAGATAATCAGTCCTTCAGCCGCCTAGAAGGCATTCACCATCTTCGTCTTGATCAATCAGATTTATCAAGACTAAAGTGAAGAACACCACGGCAGAGGGACCGATTACTTGTCATCTACTGTCCAGTTTCAACACTTAACCTTAACACTTTTCTTTCAACACTTTCACAATCTCCAAATAATAACATCTGTACTGGATTGGTAGCGCTACTGTTTGGCGAAACGTCTTCAGAATAAAAATACCCAGGTGTTGCACATGGGTAATTCACACAATGACAGTACATAATACCAACCCAAATAGCTGGCACGCGATTAGCGAGATTAACTCACCTTTTTGGCTTTTCCATATACAGGCATCAATGCCTTTACAAGCATGGTACCCCTTTCTACAAGTATTATTACCTTCACAACTTACCATCTTTTTACTGCAGCAAATCCTGCACGCTTTTTGTAAAATCTTACCAACCTTAGTTACAACGAACTTAGACTGTTCGTATCTATGGAATTAATTCTATACTCTTGTATTCTGACATTTTCTAATTGCTGGAATTATCTTCAACACACTTTACATTATCGTTATTCTCCGAGTTGCTACACAAAGCAGACACATAAATAGGTAATACACGTATGCTGGCCGCCACCACTTCTCGTTAATTTTCTTCTAATCTAATGTAACCTGAAGGATACCTAAAGGATGCTTCCAAAAGTCAATGCCCTCGCGGCCCGGTCCCAGGCCAGACCTCCCATTAGCTCAAAACCTGATCAACCAGGCTGTTACTGCTTGCCGCACGCAGCAGTAATGCTGCACAGATTTACTATTCTCTAACAGCTGTCCAACTGACCCTTCAAGAGATGTGGTTAGGTGCCTTGGATGGGCTCTTGGTTTAAGGAGCTGAAACTACCCCTCCCCTCTTTCCTAGGAAGGAATCTGCCTCCCATTCCTCAGGCTTTGTATGACTCCGACGGCTTAACGTTCCCCATGAGCGTAAGAATAATAACTTTTCATTAAACTCGTACTTGTGACATGTTTCGAAGGTTCTTTCACCCACATAGCCCTGCCTGGGGCCAAGCCTTCCTGCTGACTACCTGGTCAAACAGGCTGTTAGTTCTACAAGCCCGCATGCTCACAAAGAAATCACAGCCTCTCTGATTCGGCACTTGCAAGAGGTGTAGGTTTAGTTTCCTCTTTACAGGAGGAAAGGAGATATGGTAATCACATACAAGGACATTTAAAAGGCCATGAAAGAGCAGATAAAGATTCCTTATTACTTGTAACAGGGGTAACAGGATACAAAAGTTAGGAAAACGCAGCGCCGAAGTAACAATTTTTTGTTTATTCAAGGGTGGCTACAAATAGTTAATTACACTTGGGAAATTGAAATCTCCAAGAAGAATATTTGGTATAAGATTTTTGGAGGTTTTCTAGGCAGCTGTCTATGCTCCTTATCTGCTCTGAGACTTCCTCTGTTTTTGCTGTTGGTAACTTGTAAACAAGGATTATCACCAAGTTTTTCTGTCTCCACTTTTATTCGAAGCTCATGCACCATGTTATTTGATGATTTTGACAATTCAGTGTAAACAAATCTCACACGTAAATCAACTATTCTTTGCAAGTTATTTACTCTATAACATCTATATAATGTTTAGGGGTTCATATTTACTTCATTATATCTTTAGTGAGAGTTTCCGTGAAACATTCATACATACATAATGGCCGGATCAGACACATCGTATCTTCTATAGTTTTAACTTGAATTTTCTTGTAATCTCCTGCAGTGTTACTCCAAACCTGGAGTTTATTTCTTTCACATGAATCAAGTGAGAAACTGCAAGCTTAATGTACTTACGTGGGATGGTGGCGAGATATATCACAGCCTGGCGGCGGTTTGCTCAAGGCCGCTGCCAGAGGCAACAACAATGTCTAAGTTGAAAAGTATGTGTGTTGCCGGAATACCCTCCCCTCATCTGCCACTTAACCAACCCACTCACACCACAAGTGATATGCGTGCAGTTTTGAGCGTTTCCTGGCGCAGTCAGACCCCTCCCCTCCCTGATGCCAGACGTATCTTGGCTCTTTTTCTATTTGTATATCTGTGGTTAATTATGTTTTTAATACGTTTATGCAACTTAAAATAGCGTAGATTTTTTTCTAACTTTACAGGGAGCGTCCATGTAGATACTGACGCATTGGAAAAATATTAACCTAGTAAAATGAGACTAGGCTGGTTGCCCTATCTCACGTGGAGGCAAGTTGAACAATTGACTTTCCTTTCGTAAACTCCAGCTTCCTTTAGTTACCGTAATAACATCCTCACGGATATTTGAACCTTCTTGAGATTCAACATGCTGGACAAGGCTGGCCTTCATGGTGACGTATCAATTTAGTATTTATACAATTTATACATACATTTTGGTTAAAGCTCCTAGTTTTGCATATGCTTCTCAAATTAAACGACTAATACGATTAATATGTGCTTTTTGTGATATGCTTACCTCGGAATGCTTCTCCTTATAACTTGTTTAACATCGCAATTCCCTGGTTCTATAGCGTATATAGGGAAAAGGGAGCGAGATTTATCATCAATACGTATTGTGAAATTTTGTCCCGACCGAGCACAAGTTAGTGGGCATTCCATTTTGAAATTGCAACGAGGAATGACACCCCAATGGAGGTATTTATTCATAAATTTCTATTAGCAAAATTTTCAATAAAACCCGACACGATGTTATTTGCGGCACCATTAATCACGGAACTATTTAGCATAAACAACATACTGGTCCTCGTCACGGTAGACCATATGAACCTGTCATAGTTTTACTTGTCAGCATCTCTCTTACAAAAGCAACTGCCAACAATAGCAACAAGATACTGGCAACATCATGCTCCAACAGCAGACGGGGAACTATCACTCCCAAGTGTCACTAGCAATCTTATGTCTACAGGCAGCAACCACCCAGGATGTTCCTACCATTATGTTGTAAGAGCTCGAAACAGAAGACTGTTAGATGTTTTGCACTCGGGTAGAACTGCTAATCTGTCTCAAGAGTATGCAAGATGAAACGTAAATATTACACGCTACTTATATATGTACCTGCGCCTAAATAAACTTATTCAGTATACACTTATCTTTACTTTCCGATGTGTCTGTTGTTCTCAGTCCTGTTATACATTCACAATTTATGAGACCTGGTCTGCGATTGGGCCATGGGTGTGATGATCCTCATAACTCCCAACAGACCAGACAACAGAAAACTAGCTAGTCAACGGTGACAGCCAGAAACACTGACGACAGCTGTCAATTTGATAAAAATATTCTGAACGGCAGTCAACAAAATCAACCGAAATTTAGAAAACTTGAATGTTGGAAGACAAATATCCCGAGTCTGTATACTTTTATTCATGTGACCTGTGGTTGCAAGGCAAAATGCACACAAGATGGGTTAATACCAAAACAGAGCTGAACAAATATTAAGACAACGCTTCGCTCAAGATTTGATAAAGATCTTTGAGCGAAACGTTGCCTTAATAATGATTTGCTTTGGTATAATCGTCTTTATATTACCCAGTCGTGTGATCCGTTATTGCGAATTTCAATTCGTAAAGACAAAAATGTAAGGGCCTAGTGGCCTATGTTAAGCAAGTCCTTCTCAACATAACCTAAGACACTTATGCAACAGAATGGTATCTTTATTGTCGAGACGTTTCGCCTGCTCAACAGGCTTTAGTCGAAACACAAAAGAGACAGTAGAAGGCCAAGGGACTGATCTCCTTTTATCCACATCACGACTTCTGCTGTCGCCTCTGCATTTCGACTGTAGAAGCCTGCTAAGCAAACGAAACTTCTCGAGTAAGGATACCATACTGTTGCACATGTGCTCTGCTCATCTACTTGTTGGTATTGTAACAAGTAGATGCAGGATGCAGGAGCACTGCAACAGGCCTACTGGCTTACCAAAACATTAACAGTATACCATAAATAAGGCAGTGTGCATATTGAGACGATTATGAAATAAGAAATCGGGAAAATTAATGTTTATTTGAAAAACACATGACAGATAATTGATTAATTTGAGATATGACTACCCTTTACTTATATATATATATATATATATATATATATATATATATATATATATATATATATATATATATATATATATATATATATATATATATATATATATATATATGCATTGCTACAAGCTTTAACAGAATCGATCACATTTTGGCAAGTTCTTCGTGGTATCAAGTCCTAATAACTGCAGCAGTTAGCTTCTCTACAGCTGAACAGTCCCGTTTCGCGATCCTTCGTTTAGTTAATGCCCATAGATTCTCAAATGAGTTGAGGTTAGTGTGCTCAGGCTAATTTAGAACGCTTAGCCTACTTCAAAGAATGTCAGCATTTTTCTGGAAGTGTGGCATGGAGCAAGAGCTTACTAGGAAATGCCTTCTCCATCATTTGGAAAGACTATCCATAATGAGAAGTAAATGAGTTTCCAGGACTGCCTTATATTTGTCACTGTTCTTCATTCCCTCAACAATAACAAGCCATACAGGACCTTTAGAAGTAAAACTACCATAAAATATCTTAAATGGGTGTTTTTGCGCTTGTTGAATGTCCATTCCGAAGATGTACGTCTTTGCTTCGTCTCCCTACCACTAATTTGTACCCATGTACTTCAAAATGCGCCTCAGCTGAAAATATAACTTTTTTCCCTTCATCTGTCGTCCACTCCTTATGATCAAGTGCCCACCGCAACTGTTTTCTATTCATAGCTGCAGTCAATTGTTTCTTTACCGGCTTTCTGGCAGTTCTGCCAACTTCAAGGAGCCTTCGTCGAACAGTTGAAGAATCAACATTCACGCCAGCTGAAGCCAAATCTCTGTAGATCTTTGCTGGTTTTCTTAGGATCCTCCACACTATTTCTTATAACCTTATCATCGTGAGGTTATCTTGCGTTTTCTTCCACATCTTCCTCACCTGTGTCGTTAGCTCTCTTCATAATGAATCCGACCAACAGTTGACTTTGCTAAGTTCAAATTTTCGACGATCTGTCTGATACTCAAATCAGCAAGTTTTCTAAGAGTTACAATGCTTGCAGGCTTCATGGGTATAGCATCCATCATTAATTTCAGCGATAATCATGATCTGAAGGGGAGAATTTGGTGAAACCACTTTTACTCACGGAGCACTCTTGCAGTAATAGCCTTACAGAACAACAGCTGTTATAGCACTGACAAAAGATGCAGCTAAATGTTGCCAGAAGTCAGTAGCAAACTCTTCTGAAAAGAAAAGAATCCAAACTACATTAAGCAGGAGACTAAGCCATTTTGAGATAATCACAAATTTTTCTCCTGTCCCAATTAATCTACACACAACTGTAAGGGGAATTAACAACCCTCCCCCCCTCGCCGTCTTCAAGAACGTGACCGATTTTTTAAGGAAATTTCTGATCAGACAGGTTGATACTTGTGGTGGACTACTTCCTGTTAGCAACAATGGTCTGACGAGGTCAGGCACCAATCAGAAGGTAGCGTGCCCAGGGCATAGTCCTGGTACAGGACCATGCCCTGGGCGCAATACCTTCTCCCACAAGTGTGACCATGGCGTAATAGCGCACAAAATGCGCGCTAAAGGAATAACAGGAAAAGTCGGTCGATGGATCTATAATTTCCTCACTAACAGAACACAGAGTAGTCGTCAACAGAGTAAAGTCCGAGGCAGCTACGGTGAAAAGCTCTGTTCCACAAGGCACAGTACTAGCTCCCATCTTGTTCCTCATCCTCATATCCGACATAGACAAGGATGTCAGCCACAGCACCGTGTCTTCCTTTGCAGATGACACCCGAATCTGCATGACAGTGTCTTCCATTGCAGACACTGCAAGGCTCCAGGCGGACATCAACCAAATCTTTCAGTGGGCTGCAGAAAACAATATGAAGTTCAACGATGAGAAATTTCAATTACTCAGATATGGTAAACATGAGGAAATTAAATCTTCATCAGAGTACAAAACAAATTCTGGCCACAAAATAGAGCGAAACACCAACGTCAAAGACCTGGGAGTGATTATGTCGGAGGATCTCACCTTCAAGGACCATAACATTGTATCAATCGCATCTGCTAGAAAAATGACAGGATGGATAATGAGAACCTTCAAAACTAGGGAGGCCAAGCCCATGATGACACTCTTCAGGTCACTTGTTCTATCTAGGCTGGAATATTGCTGCACTCTAACAGCACCTTTCAAGGCAGGTGAAATTGCCGACCTAGAAAATGTACAGAGAACTTTCACGGCGCGCATAACGAAGATAAAACACCTCAATTACTGGGAGCGCTTGAGGTTTCTAAACCTGTATTCCCTGGAACGCAGGAGGGAGAGATACATGATTATATACACCTGGAAAATCCTAGAGGGACTAGTACCGAACTTGCACACGAAAATCACTCACTACGAAAGCAAAAGATTTGGCAGACGATGCACCATCCCCCCAATGAAAAGCAGGGGTGTCACTAGCACGTTAAGAGACCATACAATAAGTGTCAGGGGCCCGAGACTGTTCAACTGCCTCCCAGCACACATAAGGGGGATTACCAACAGACCCCTGGCAGTCTTCAAGCTGGCACTGGACAAGCACCTAAAGTCAGTTCCTGATCAGCCGGGCTGTGGCTCGTACGTTGGTTTGCGTGCAGCCAGCAGCAACAGCCTGGTTGATCAGGCGCTGATCCACCAGGAGGCCTGGTCACAGACCGGGCCGCGGGGGCATTGACCCCCGAAACTCTCTCCAGGTAAACTCCAGGTAAACAGTACCATCAACCGGCAAACAGATGGTAGAATTAAGTGTTGTTAATTTCGATAGTTCTACTTTCACAGGCCTGCACGGGACCGATATCAGGTACATTTAAAAAAAAAGTACAAATGACACTTGCTTCCACGAAATATTGCAAAAAATCCTCAACTATAGGTAATGCACAACTCCAACTTCAGGCACTACATGCCAATACCAATCACTGCCAAGCTCAATCACTGTCTGCCAACATCGACCACAAATGCAATTGCTAAATGCGACTATGGAATAATAGCTCGTAAAATGAGGTCAACAGGTATAACATGAAAAGTAGATGCTAGCAAATAACAGCCTGGCTGACCAGGCGGTCACATGTATATCACAGTCACTACCAACCTCAGGCATTTGATACCAACAGTTTCACCACAGTCACTGCCAACCTTAGGCACTTGATACCAACACTCACCACAGTCACCGCCAACCTCAGGCACTGAATGTCAACATTAACAGCTGTCAGCACGCTGACGGCAATGCCTGGCCCAACACCAATTTACGTTCTCTCTTCTGGCGCAAAAGATATCACATGTCAGGTCACCCTCAACAATGATCCATCAGTATGTTTGATTAAGTTTTTACTACTAAGTCATCAATATATTGCATAGTCATCATATACACTGCGTAAATAACACTGTGTCATTAAAGATATATACAAAGAGGTATACTTCGTTTACGCACACAACTTTAATTCTGATTTCTGAATGGACTGTAAAGTATCCTTGTTGAATAATAATGATTCAACAAGGAAGATTGCGGCATCTATAGACAAATCTTCAAGCATATGTAAACCAAGACATACAATTTGATGTCTAACAAGGAAATTTGAAAAACAGTAAAAACAATGCAATCAAGCCATTAGATATTGACAAGAAATACAAAGTGTCTTTTATTCAAAGATCACAGCAGAGTAACTCTAGTATATGCAAGAACTCTTAAGTTGGATAACAAATACCTTCGAACAGACCTGCCAAACCAATGATGATACACTTCAAGGCAATTGTAATTTCAAGACTGAAATATGGATTCACACTAACAAACTTATTGAAAACCTGAAGCTGCACATCAAGAGAATGACTAGAGAACCTTCATTGCCAACAATTAATGAATCACCTAAATTACTGGACATCCCTCAAGTCCCTCACTACTGGCGGTAGTGGAGGCAAGAAAGTTGTGTAATAAATCATACCTGGGTGGTTTCAAATATACACAAGGAAATTACCTTTACGAGAAAAGTAGGTACGCTAGACTGTAAAATGTTCCTAGTTAAGAGCAGGCGTGTGATAAAGCAGACAATTCTGAGCTAGAGTGTAGGGACTTTTCAACAATTCATTTAATTATGAGGAATATTGCTAAAATGTTCTTGTCTGCAGGAGGCAATGTGATTTCCATCAACCCATTCATTTAAACTGCGCAACAGTCACCAACAGCCTGGCTAACATCACGTCAACAAGGAGGCCAGGAATGAGACTGGGTCGCAGAGGCAATGATATCCGGAACTACAAACAAGTAGTCGAGATGAATAAAGGTGATCTAGTCACAAACATAAGAGATCAGAAATACTGCCAGAACGAAGGTACGAGATTAAGATGCGTTTCAACTGGACAGAGGATTTTGTGGGTCTGCAGGCCGCTAACACAAACAGTATGGTTGAACAGGCGACCAACAGGGAAGCTTGGTCTCAAGCCACTGAATGAAAAAGCAAACGAAAACAGTCACAAGGATTATCACTAACCTGAGAGTCACTAGTTGTCTTAACTTTTCGTCCGTTTTGTAACTTTTATATTCGTTTATTTCTCAAAGATTTATGCTGCGAGACATCACAGGAGACAAATTATATGATCTAATAAGTTATTTCTGATTACTATTTTACGTTTACTTAATGATAATTAACCCCAAATTAAGTACATTTAACAGTAGATTAGAATGACCACAGATGAGTACACAATAATGTGGCCTAATTTCATAGGTAAGCTAACGTTCCACGTGCGCGTTATTAGGCACACTGCCTATTAGCGCTCCTCCCCATTCGCTCACCCCACACATTCGTGCACTACCAACAATTTCGTAGAGATTATAGCAACCCGGATGTAAATTAATCATAGATGGAAGACCATCATTACTGGGATGAGTAATGATCATCAAAACAAGTAATGATCACTGACGTATATGTGACACCTGTGGCCGGTTTCAAAGACTTCTAACCGTGTAGAACGGAGTGAAGCCAGGCTTCCCTGTTGACCTCCTGGTCAACCAAGACGAGCCAAGAAAGTTCAGGTAAGACCCTTGTGAGGTGAGAGCGGAAGTGGGGATAGGGGAAGAGTAGATTGGCGAGAGGAATGTTACGAGTAGAAAAGATACTGCCAGGGCTTAATTCAGCATCTAGGCGCTCGTGGGGAGGACTGGAGAAGTAGGAGGGGGTAATCTGAGGACGAGAATGCATCGTTCTTAGTTGGTGAAAGTTTTGATTCTTGGGTATCTTGCAGCAAGCTTGGTCGCAGGAGGGGAGGCAGGTGGTGACAACAGAGGCAGCTCAATTGTAGGTGTTATTTATCTTGGAGCATTTGAGAAAGAGCCGTTTACAAATTTCTTGAAACTGGTTTTGGAGAGGTGGTACAGTTTTATTTTATTACCAAAAGTAAAACAGACTGATTTTATGAATTTCAGAACTTGGGTAAGAAGTGGTGGAGAGTAACAAGCCAGTTTAACAGACCCAGCACAGAGCCCTTTGTACAGTTCTGTGCAGGTCATGGTGTCTTTATTCGAAGGAGATGCGAAGAAAGTCAGGTTGTCCCAAGTAGGTGAACTGGTGCAGGATAGGCTAGAAAATCCCACACCAATACTTTACTCCTTGGAGATTTTTATCTCCCTCATGTAAAATGACAACGCAATGTTATACCAAAAATATCTCCGGGAAGCACCCTGGCTCAACAGGGAACTAATGAGACTTTGTGAAAAGTACTCATTAAACCAACAGATAATTGATCCCACTAGAAATGAAAATACCCTGGATTTGATATTCACAAACAACGAGGAACTAAACACACACACACAACAGTTATAAAAACAATATATTCTGATCACAGCATCATAGAAGTTCAAACGAGTATTAACTCAGGGTTAGGGAACTGCGTCACTAATGTTAGAGACGGGATGTTCACTAAGTTTAATTTTAACAGCCATAGAATTGACTGGGAAAAAATAAACCAAGAGCTATCAGACATATCCTGGGTATCAGACATGAGCATCCTAAATCCCCACCAGTGCCTAGAGAAGCCGAATAGAGAAACACACAAGGTCTGTATGAAGCACCCACCACTGAGAAAACCCAGAAGATCAGATACAGAGAGAGAGCGCAGGAGATGGTACAGAGGAAAACGGGTTACTGAATGGCTTAAAAACACAAATATGCTGCAACAAAGGAAAGATAGTCTTAGACGAGAGATCACCGAATTAGAGCAAAAACTTATGATGTCATACCTAACAGAAGAAGTACAAAGGGAACAAAGGGCCATACAGAATATTCCAAGAAACCCATAATATTTCTATTCGTATGCAAAATCCAAGCTAAGAACTACCTGTACAATTGGACCATCATTGAGAGGAGATTCGTATACTGACGATGAACTGGAAATGAGTGAAATCCTAAAAGAATAGTACGAGTTGGTGTTCAGCAACCCACTAAATGACAGCAAGGTAGAAAATGCAGAAATATTTTTCATTTCAACAGAAGGCCGCGCAGACCAACTGACATTAGTACAAATCCCATAGATTTCGAAAAAGAAATAGAAAACATGCCCACTCACTCAGCACCTGGACCAGATTCATGGAATGCTCTATTTATAAAGAAGTGCAAAGTACCACTAGCATGAACCCTCAGTATTCTTTGGAGAAAGAGCTTAGATCTAGGTGAAATACCGGAGGCCTTAAAGAGCGCTGACATAGCGCCTTTGCATAAGGGAGGTAGTAGAGCACTAGCTAAAAATTACAGACCAGTAGCCCTAACCTCTCACATCATAAAAATCTTCGAAAGAGTGACGAGACGGCAGATTACAAATTTCATGAACGAGCATAAAACGAACCAGCATGGTTTTAGAGCAGGACGACCATGCCTGTCACAGCTGCTGAACCATTATGACAGAATTACGGAGGCACTGGAAGAAGACCAAAACGCAGATGTGATTTACACAGATTTTGCAAAGGCGTTTGACAAATGCAATCATGGAGTGATAGCGCACGAAATGAAGGCCATGGGCATTACAGGGAAGGTAGGCATATGGATTTTCGGGTTCCTAACACACACAACACAAAAAGTAGTAGTAAACAGAAAAAGATCCAGCATCAGCGAGGTCATAAGCTCAGTGCCCCAAGGCACTGTCCTGGCACCTCTGCTACTTCTCATTCTCATAGCAGACATAGATACAAACACCCGTCACACTTCTGTATCATCATTTGCAGATGACACTAAAATAAGCATGAAAGTCACTACGGTAGAGGACACCGAAAAATTACAGGAAGACATAAGCAGGGTTTTCCAGTGGGCAGTGGAGAACAACATGACGTTCAGTGGTGATAAGTTCCAGCTGCTTAGGTATGGAAAGAATTAAGAATTCAAAAGGAACATTATATGCAAAACTCAAGAGAGTTACCAAATAGAACGAAATGAATACGTAAAAGACCTGGGAATAATTATGTCAGCTGACCTGTCTTTTAAGAACCATAACAAAACAAAGATAACGACAGCCAGGAAGATGACGGGCTGGATATTGAGAACTTTCAAAACAAGGGAAATAATGCCGATGGTGACACACTTCAGATAGTTGGTGCTCCCTCATTTAGAATATTGCTCAGTGCTGACGGCCCCGTTCGAAGCAGGAGAAATATCAGCTGGAACAAATAGAGAGATCGTTAATGGTTCACAATGAGCCAGTAAAGCACCTAAATTACTGGGAACGCATTCAAGTCTTGAACATGTACTCACTGGAGCGGAGATATACATGACAATATACACCTGTAAAGTACTCGAGGGCCTGGTCCCAAATCTGCAAATGGGAGGAAATGCAAAATAAACCCAGCGAGGAGCTAGGGTGCGGTGGGGACAAAGGAACACTGTATCAACATCCAGAGTACCAGACTATTCAACATCTTACCAGAACACATCAGAAACACGGCTGAAACAAGTGTAGAAGCCTTCAAAAGGAAACTGAACGAGTATCTTCACCAGGCGGGGCAGCGGGCCTCCAGCAGCAGCAACAACCTAGTTGACCAGGCAAGCACCAGACGATAGTGAAAACTCTCGAAACTCTTCAAAGGTATATTAAAGGTATCTTCCTCCTCTTCCTCAGAAGAGGATACAGAGGGAGAGTCTTCGATACTGCTGGTTGATTAGTACATTGCAGCAGTGGTGGAAGAAGTCGATGGTGGCCTCTCATTGGTGGGATCCGGACGAGTCTCGTCACTTGAAGACGGTGGTGGTAGTGGAGCTGTTTGAGAGGAGCTTACTGGTGTGGAAACATTGACATTATTTGAGGTAGTCTTGAGTATGGCTGAGGAAGGTGGGGAAGCAGGGAAAGCATGTTGTTCAACATGAAGAGCTCATTAATGGTGGAGTTGAAGGTTCCAGGGAGAGCCATATTCTGCATATGGGCATACACCATACAGTAGTAAATTTTGGTTGGGTCACAGTCAGGTATGAAGGTGGTGGTGGAGGGTTGAGTAGCCTGGAGAAGTTTAGTGGTATAAGCGTGTAATTTGGTGAGAGGAGCGTAAGTGGGAGATCTGGAAGCGGACTTCTGTGGTGCTTCTTGATTTTTTTTCCGTATTTCACGCCGTGTAGGACATTTTGTTGCAAAATGAGAGGCTGATCAAGTACCTTAGGAAGAACCTGTCCAGTCTGTTCTTGAAAATCTCTATCCTAGTTTCGGAAATATTTCTGGTATCTAGTGGTATTATGCTGAGTCTGAGACGACGGACATTCAGTGTGTTCTGTAGTTATACCTATGCCAACCCTGCTCTTCACTGGATTTATCCCACAATTTCTGTCAAAGCTTTCACTCCAGTTAATTGTTATAGCAGTGTGCTGGTTAGGAACCAAGCCACCATGTCATTCACACAATGTGAATGACATGATGGAAGGGATATATTCAGATAATGTGAAGTTAATGAGGAGAATTAAATGAGAATCAGGCAGGACTACAAAGAGACCTGGACAGGCTGGACGCGTGGTCCAGCAACTGGCTTCTCGAATTTAACCCTGCCAAATGCAAAGTTATGAAGATCGGGGAAGGGCAAAGAAAACCGCAGACAGAGTATAGGCTAGGTGGCCAAAGACTGCAAACCTCACTCAAGGAGAAAGATCTTGGGGCGAGTATAATACTGAGCACGTCTCCGGAAGCACACATCAACCAGGTAACTGTTGCAGCGTACGGGCGCCTGGCAAACCTGAGAATAGCGTTCCGATACCTCAGAAAGAAATCGTTCAAGACTCTGTACACCGTGTACGTCAGGCCCATATTGGAGTATGCAGCACCAGTTTGGAACCTACACCTGGTCAAGCACGTCAGAAAATTAGAGAAATGGCAAAGGCTTGCAACAAGGCGGCTAGTTCCAGAGCTAAGGGTAATGTCCTACGAAGAAATGATAAGGGGAAATTGGCCTGACGACACTGGAGGACAGAAGGGTTAAGGAGACATAATAACGACATACAAAATACTGCGAGGAATAGGTAAGGTGGACAGAGACAGGATATTCCAGAGAGAGGACACAGAAACAAGGGGTCATTCTTGGAAGCTGAAGACTCAGATGAGTCAGCGATGTTAGGAAATATTTCTTCAATCATAGAGTTGTCAGGAAGTGGAATAGTCTGGCAAGTGATGTAATGGAGGCAGGAATCATACATAGTTTTAAGACGAGGTATGATGAAGCTCATGGAGAGAGAGAAACGTAGTAGCGACCAGTGAAGAGGCGGGGCCAGGAGCTGAGTCTCGACCCCTGCTACCAAAATTAGGTGAGTACACACACACACCCACCCACACACACATACACACACACAGTTATCTCTATCCGTTCGAGAAAACACTGAGAAATCCCGAAAATAAGAAAAAGAAAAAAAAATTATATTCATGGGGTCTTCATCAATGGTGACACTTCAAATCGCTAGTGCTCCCTCATTTAGAATATTGCTCAGTGCTAACGGCCCCGTTCAAAGCAGGAGAAATATCAGAGTTGGAACAAATACTGAGAGCGCCTTTAAGTCTTGAACTTGTACTCATTGGAGCGGAGGAGAGAGAGAGAGAAAGATACATGATAATATACACCTGGAAAGTACTCGAGGGCCTAGTCCCAAATCTGGAAATGGGAGGATGTGCAAAATAAACCCAGTGAGGAGCAGGGTTGCGGTGGGGACAATAAGGGAACACTGTATCATCATCCGGGGTCCCAGACTATTCAACATCTTACCAGAAGATATCAGAAACACGGCTGGAACAAGTATAGAAGCCTTCAAGAAGAAACTGGACCAGTATCTTCACCAGGTGCCAGATCAACCAGGCTGTGATGGATATGTGGGGCAGCGGGCCTCCAGCAGCAACACCCTGGTTGATCAGGCAAGCACCAGACGAGCCTGGCCCATGGCCGGGTTCCGAGAGTAGTGAAACTCTCGAAACTTCGAAGGTAAAGGTATACCACCTGGGTTATGGGAGGCAACCAGGTTTGATGCAAGGAAGAAATTAATTTCAGTTCATTGAATCAAGAGCCCTTTATCGGCATGAAAATTACTTCTGTTAACGTAAGAAATAAAAATTATGTCAACTAAAAAATACAAAGGCCGAAGACTTCTTTAATTAAGAAAATTATTTTATTTATGGGAAGTACTAAGCGTCATACATCGCCTGGGGCATGAAAGGAAATCAGATATGATCTGAGGAAGTGTGTCAATGCCTTGGATCATGAGCACATACATATCAAAGATACTCGATGCAAGTTAACCGTGTACCAGTAGGAGCCATACTATCATCCTCCCCCTCTAGAGTCTTTCATGGGATAAAAGACTCGAAGGAGTAAATCCGCAGGGATCATACAGCGCCTGAAGAATAGCCTGCAATTAGATTTGTTCCGTGGAAAAAGATAGTATCTTCGACTCCTGTGATGAAGGACCCTTCATCAACAAGGACCAGAAGGACGTGAAACAGTGTCCACCATGACGCTATCACACCATCAACCAATGTCAACGCATGAAGTACACACAAAGATGTCACCACAACAACAGCAGGAAAATCAGTTATAACTTTTTTGAAAAAGTCATTAAGATACAGGAATAGAGAATAAAAGGCAAAAAAAAAAATATTATTGCAACTGGCAAATAGAACACTAACAAATACATAAAATTCTAGAAAATTTATTATAAAGAATATAAGGATAAAATATTAATGATGACAAGAAAATATTACGAATTTAATCAATTACTAAAAATTCTAGAAGCAAGAATAAAAAAATGTAAGGAATAAAGATAAATTATATTTTAAACGCATTACGAGCTATTTAATGCACAAGTTTACAACCACGACAAATACTTGAAATTAAACCTGAACATTATATTAGCAAACAAAAATAAAAACATACAGGAGTGAAAAGAAATGATGGCGGACAGCCACATAGTTGCCTTAATAAAAAAAACTGAGTATCTTCACAGTCGACTGGAACTGGTGTTCTGGTAAAATTCAAAGACCTGGATTTTGCGAGATTTTTATATCAAGAAATTCGTACATTTTTATCCCATCAAAGCTTTTTATATGGTGTAAGCGGTTCTCTTTAGTATCCGCCCTCCTCTGTGAAGAAATGCTGCGTCTGGGGATACCAAACTTTCGAGAATAATTTTCCAATCGAAACCTATTCTCCGGGAATTACTTAGGGTGGTCTTTGCTATCGGCATTCTTGCGTTCCTTATGAATATGGAGTTTCCAAGAGTCCAAACTGGGAGCGAGGATTTGGGTTAAAAGTTCACAAAACAAATCTTTTGCAGTAGTGGAATTAACGCTGGTTAAAGCGCATTGTACCTATGATCCTAACCAGCAGTAGAGGCAGTTCTGATGCATCGTACTACTTGAAGTCGACCATAATCAAAAACACAATACATTGAGTTATTTTTCAGATATGGATGTTCATAGGCAAGGGTGATGTGGTTCTTGTTTGCAGTGGAGATATTGGATCTTCACTGAGTATGATGACGAGGCAGTAACCCTGGTGAAGGAAGCAGACATTATCAGTGTACTCCAATAGTACTGTGGTGTGCTCCAGTGGTACTGTGTACTCCAGTGGCACTGTGTACTCCAGTGGCACTGTGTGCTCCAGTAGTACTGTGGTGTACTCCAGTAGTACTGTGGTGTACTCCAGTAGTACTGTGGTGTACTCCAGTAGTACTGTGGTGTACTCCAGTAGTACTGTGGTGTACTCCAGTAGTACTGTGGTGTACTCCAGTAGTACTGTGGTGTACTCCAGTAGTACTGTGGTGTACTCCAGTAGTACTGTGGTGTATTTCAGTAGTACTGTGGTGTACTCCAGTAGTACTGTGGTGTACTCCAGTAGTACTGTGGTGTATTTCAGTAGTACTGTGGTGTATTCCAGTAGTACTGTGGTGTATTCCAGTAGTACTGTGGTGTATTCCAGTAGTACTGTGGTGTATTCCAGTAGTACTGTGGTGTATTCCAGTAGTACTGTGGTGTATTCCAGTAGTACTGTGGTGTATTCCAGTAGTACTGTGGTGTATTCCAATAGTACTGTGGTCTACTCCAATAGTACTGTGGTCTACTCCAATAGTACTGTGGTCTACTCCAATAGTACTGTGGTCTACTCCAATAGTACTGTGGTCTACTCCAATAGTACTGTGGAGTACTCCAATAGTACTGTGGTCTACTCCAATAGTACTATGGAGTATTCCAATAGTACTGTGGAGTACTCCAATAGTACTGTGGAGTACTCCAATAGCACTGTGGAGTACTCCAATAGCACTGTGGAGTACTCCAATAGTACTGTGAAGTACTCCAATAGTACTGTGGAGTACTCCAATAGCACTGTGGAGTACTCCAATAGCACTGTGGAGTACTCCAATAGTACTGTGGAGTACTCCAATAGTACTGTGGAGTACTCCAATAGTTTACCTGGAGTTTACCTGGAGAGAGTTTCGGGGGTCAACGCCCCCGCGGCCCGGTCTGTGACCAGGCCTCCTGGTGGATCAGCCCCTGATCAACCAGGCTGTTGCTGCTGGCTGCACGCAAACCAACGTACGAGCCACAGCCCGGCTGATCAGGAACTGACTTTAGGTACTTGTCCAGTGCCAGCTTGAAGACTGCCAGGGGTCTGTTGGTAATCCCCCTTATGTGTGCTGGGAGGCAGTCGAACAGTCTCGGGCCCCTGACACTTATTGTATGGTCTCTTAACGTGCTAGTGACACCCCTGCTTTTCATTGGGGGGATGGTGCATCGTCTGCCAAGTCTTTTGCTTTCGTAGTGAGTGATTTTCGTGTGCAAGTTTGGTACTAGTCCCTCTAGGATTTTCCAGGTGTATATAATCATGTATCTCTCCCTCCTGCGTTCCAGGGAATACAGGTTTAGAAACCTCAAGCGCTCCCAGTAATTGAGGTGTTTTATCTCCGTTATGCGCGCCGTGAAAGTTCTCTGTACATTTTCTAGGTCGGCAATTTCACCTGCCTTGAAAGGTGCTGTTAGAGTGCAGCAATATTCCAGCCTAGATAGAACAAGCGACCTGAAGAGTGTCATCATGGGCTTGGCCTCCCTAGTTTTGAAGGTTCTCATTATCCATCCTGTCATTTTTCTAGCAGATGCGATTGATACAATGTTATGGTCCTTGAAGGTGAGATCCTCCGACATAATCACTCCCAGGTCTTTGACGCTGGTGTTTCGCTCTATTTTGTGGCCAGAATTTGTTTTGTACTCTGATGAAGATTTAATTTCCTCATGTTTACCATATCTGAGTAATTGAAATTTCTCATCGTTGAACTTCATATTGTTTTCCGCAGCCCACTGAAAGATTTGGTTGATGTCCGCCTGGAGCCTTGCAGTGTCTGCAATGGAAGACACTGTCATGCAGATTCGGGTGTCATCTGCAAAGGAAGACACGGTGCTGTGGCTGACATCCTTGTCTATGTCGGATATGAGGATGAGGAACAAGATGGGAGCTAGTACTGTGCCTTGTGGAACAGAGTTTTTCACCGTAGCTGCCTCGGACTTGACTCTGTTGACGACTACTCTCTGTGTTCTGTTAGTGAGGAAATTATAGATCCATCGACCGACTTTTCCTGTTATTCCTTTAGCACGCATTTTGTGCGCTATTACGCCATGGTCACACTTGTCGAAGGCTTTTGCAAAGTCTGTATATATTACATCTGCATTCTTTTTGTCTTCTAGTGCATTTAGGACCTTGTCGTAGTGATCCAATAGTTGAGACAGACAGGAGCGACCTGTTCTAAACCCATGTTGCCCTGGGTTGTGTAACTGATGGGTTTCTAGATGGGTGGTGATCTTGCTTCTTAGGACCCTTTCAAAGATTTTTATGATATGGGATGTTAGTGCTATCGGTCTGTAGTTCTTTGCTGTTGCTTTACTGCCCCCTTTGTGGAGTGGGGCTATGTCTGTTGTTTTTAGTAACTGAGGGACGACCCCCGTGTCCATGCTCCCTCTCCATAGGATGGAAAAGGCTCGTGATAGGGGCTTCTTGCAGTTCTTGATGAACACAGAGTTCCATGAGTCTGGCCCTGGGGCAGAGTGCATGGGCATGTCATTTATCGCCTGTTCGAAGTCATTTGGCGTCAGGATAACATCGGATAGGCTTGTGTTAATCAAATTTTGTGGCTCTCTCATAATAAATTCATTTTGATCTTCGACTCTCAGTCTGGTTAGCGGCTTGCTAAAAACTGAGTCATATTGGGACTTGAGTAGCTCACTCATTTCCTTGCTGTCATCTGTGTAGGACCCATCTTGTTTAAGTAGGGGCCCAATACTGGACGTTGTTCTCGATTTTGATTTGGCATAGGAGAAGAAATACTTTGGGTTTCTTTCGATTTCATTTATGGCTTTTAGTTCTTCCCGCGATTCCTGACTCCTAAAGGATTCTTTTAGCTTAAGTTCGATGCTTGCTATTTCTCTGACCAGTGTCTCCCTACGCATTTCAGATATATTGACCTCTTTTTAGCCGCTCTGTTATTCTTTTCCGTCGCCTGTAAAGGGAGCGCCTGTACTCCAATAGTTCTGTGGAGTACTCCAATAGTACTGTGGAGTACTCCAATAGTACTGTGGAGTACTCCAATAGTACTGTGGAGTACTCCAATACTACTGTGGAGTACTCCAATACTACTGTGGAGTACTCCAATACTACCGTGGAGTACTCCAATACTACTGTGGAGTACTCCAATACTACTGTGGAGTACTCCAATACTACTGTGGAGTACTCCAATATTACTGTGGAGTACTCCAATACTGTGTACTCCAGTAGTACTGTGGTGCACTCCAGTAGTACTGTGGTGTACTCCAGTGGTACTGTGGTGTACTCCAGTGGTACTGTGGTGTACTCCAGTGGTACTGTGGTGTACTCCAGTGGTACTGTGGTGTACTCCAGTGGTACTCAGTGTTCGCATCGCTATTGGGCCGTGCGGACGTGCTGCGCAGTAGCTCCTGATTGAGTTGGCTTTTGCGCAGTTTTGACGTGCACTTGGCTCTGTGAAGACCTGTTTGCGCGCTCTTTAGAATTGAAGCAAGATGCCCTCCATCGAGCAACTTTACCAACAGCTTAAGGAAGAATTGAGGTTGGCGAATATGGAAATTCGGCGACTGACCGAGGAAAACAAAAAGATTCGGAGTAGTCCTCCTGTTTTGAGTCCTCTGGTCAAGAAGGGAAACTGGTCAGTGGCTGGACAGCAGGGAAAGAAGTTGACGATCAAGAAGACGAATGGAAAGGTAGAAACGATGAAGAAGAAAGAGACTGCCGTGGAAACTGTTGTGGAAACATCCAATACATTCTCAGTGCTACCCGACGAATGTGAGTCGACTACTGGGAACGACACGACGAAAGACATTAAGGAAGGTAAGAATATTGTTGTTGTTGGGGATAGCCAAGTTAGGTATATGGATAGGGCGTTCTGCTTGAAGGACAGGAGTAGGAGACAGAGAGTTTGCTTTCCTGGGGCTGGGATGGAGGATATTGTTAGCCGTCTGGATGACATCATGAGAGGTAATGGGAGCAATCCTATTATCTGTCTCAGTGCTGGTGGCAACGATGTTGGCAGACGTAGGAGTGAGGACCTGATTAGCAGGTATAGGTCAGCAATAGAAATAATTAGAAGTAAGGGTGGGAACCCTCTCATATGTGGTATTTTGCCAAGGAGGGGAGTTGGAAATGAATGGTTGTCCAGGGCAATTGGTGTCAATTGCTGGCTGGACAAATACTGTAAGGAAAATGCGGTAACATTCATTGACAACTGGGACCTCTTCTATGGCAGAAATGACATGTATGCTAGGGATGGGGTTCACTTATCTAGGTGTGGGGTGGGAGCACTGGCAACTGCAGTGGAGGGAGCAGTTAGGACTTTAAACTAGGAATAGTTAGTGGTATGGGTATTGGCAGGAAAACAGTGAAGTCCCAGTGTAGTAATATTACGAGTTCTAGGGGAACTAGTAATAATAAGAACGAGATAGATATTGAAAAGCCAGGGACCTTGGGTGATAAGGACAGTAATAGGTTTAGTAGAAAAATAGAAATGAGCAGGAAGGGTAAAGAGAAAGGAGAGTCTTTCAATGTTTATTATGCTAATTGCCGTAGTGCTAGGAATAAGATGGACGAGTTGAGATTAGTTGCTAGTGTAGTGTATTTGCCTTAACTGAGACGTGGTTTAATTCAAAAAGTCGGGACATGCCTGCGGAATGTCATATTCAGGGTTTTAAATTGTTCCAAGAAGATAGAAGTATTGGGAGGGGGGGGTGGGGTGGCATTGTATGTCCGAGATCGCTTGAACTGTTGCATAAAAACGGGTATTAAGTCTGAAGTAACACATACAGAGTCTGTTTGGATAGAATTTTCAGAGGGGCATGAAAAACTGATTTTAGGAGTGATATACCGTCCCCCAAACTTAGATAGGGACCAAGGGAAACTACTATGGGAGGAAGTTGTTAAGGCCACAAGACACGATAATGTAGTAATTCTAGGAGACTTTAACTTTAGTCATGTTGATTGGAATTTCTTGACTGGGAATTTAGAATCATACGACTTCTTAGAAGTATTTCAGGATTGTTTTTTGAAGCAGTTTGTGACAGAACCTACAAGGGGAAATAACCTGCTTGACTTAGTTATGGCAAACAATGAATCCCTTGTTAATAATTTAGAAATTTCAGAGGAACTGGGTGCTAGCGACCACAAATCAATTACATTTAGCATTGAATGGAAGTACGATAGTAGCGATAACTCAGTAACAGTCCCAGATTTTCGCTTAGCAGATTACGATGGGCTTAGAGAACACTTATCATCTGTTGACTGGGGTAACGAAGAGAGCTATCAATATGACAGTTTTCTGAACACTATACATGCTGCTCAAAGAGCGTTTATCCCATATAAAGAAATTAGATCAAATAGAAATGACCCAAAATGGATGAATAATAGGCTCAAATATCTACTAGGGCATAAGAAAGGAATTTATAGGCGTATCAAAAGAGGTGAGGGTCATCTTATGAATCAGTATATTGACATTAAGAGGGACATTAAAAAGGGGATAAGAAAAGCTAAAAGGGACTATGAAATTAAAGTTGCTAGGGATTCTAAAACTAACCCAAAAAGTTTTTTCCAGGTCTATAGAACAAAAGTTAGAGATAAGATAGGTCCCCTTAAAAATAACTATGGGCACCTTACTGACAAAGAGAATGAAATGTGCTTGATTTTAAATAATTATTTTCTCTCAGTTTTTACACAGGAAGACACTAACAATATTCCAGTAATTAATTTTTACAGTGGGCTAGAAGAAGATAAATTATGTAACATCACAGTCACTAGTGAAATGGTTGTGAAGCAGATAGACCGACTGAAGCAAAATAAGTCGCCGGGTCCTGGAGAGTTTACCTGGAGAGAGTTCCAGGGGTCAACGCCCCCGCGGCCCAGTCTGTGACCAGGCCTCCTGGTAGATCAGAGCCTGATCAACCAGTCAGAGCCTGATCAAGGTTTTTGAGGTTTTTTCAAGGGTTCTTAAGGAATGCAAAATGGAACTCTGTGAACCATTAACTAATATTTTTAATTTATCTCTTCAAACAGGTGTAGTGTCTGATATGTGGAAGATGGCTAATGTAACTCCTATTTTTAAAACAGGGGACAAGTCGTTACCGTCAAATTACCGCCCAATAAGCCTGACCTCAATTGTAGGCAAATTGCAAGAGTCAATTATAGCTGAGATTATAAGAAGCCATCTCGATAAGCATAGCTTGATTAATGATACTCAGTATGGATTCACAAGAGGCCGGTCTTGTCTAACTAATTTATTAACTTTCTTCAGTAAAGCTTTTGAGGCTGTTGACCACAATAAAGAATTTGATATTATTTACTTAGATTTTAGTAAGGCTTTTGATAGAGTTCCGCACCATAGACTGTTAAAGAAAGTGGCAGCTCATGGCATTGGGGGAAAAGTGCTCTCGTGGATCGAGTCATGGCTCACTGACAGGAAGCAGTGTCCATAAATGGGGTTAAATCCGAGTGGGGATCTGTAACAAGTGGCGTTCCACAGGGATCAGTCTTGGGCCCGTTGTTGTTTATAATATATATCAATGATCTTGATGAGGGAATTACTAGTGATATGAGCAAATTCGCCGATGACACAAAGATAGGTAGGATAATTGATTCAAACGTAGATGTTATGGAACTTCAGGAGGATTTAAACAAACTCTATTCTTGGTCAGAAAAGTGGCAGATGCAGTTCAATGTAGATAAATGCAAGGTTCTGAAGCTTGGGAGTGCCCATAACCCTAGTACTTATAAGTTAAATGATGTAGAACTTAGCCATACAGATTGCGAAAAGGACTTGGGGGTTATGGTGAGCAGCAACCTTAAACCAAGACAGCAATGCCTAAGCGTACGTAATAAAGCAAATAGATTACTGGGATTTATATCAAGAAGTGTAAGCAACAGAAGTCCAGAGGTCATACTGCAGCTTTATACATCTTTAGTAAGGCCTCACCTAGATTATGCAGCTCAATTCTGGTCTCCGTATTACAAAATGGACATAAATTCGTTAGAAAACATTCAGCGTAGGATGACTAAATTAATACATAGCATTAGAAATCTTCCTTATGAAGAAAGATTGAAGACTCTTAAGTTACATTCACTTGTTAGACGAAGAATGAGGGGAGACCTGATTGAAGTGTATAAGTGGAAGATAGGTATTAATAAAGGGGATATTAGTAAGGTTTGAGGATGTCTCTCCAAGA
>NC_091364.1:10056512-10121180 GCF_038502225.1 Cherax quadricarinatus | reverse complement strand
CGAGAAAAGGAGAGAGAGAGAGAGAGAGAGAGAGAGAGAGAGAGAGAGAGAGAGAGAGAGAGAGAGAGAGAGAGAGAGAGAGAGAGAGAGATAGAGATAGAGATAGATTGTAACTTCAAGTAATCTACAATACGTTTTATCATGTCAGTTCTAAAGCATAAATCACAATTTGCATTGGGCCATTGCCTAAACAATAAAAAAAACAAAAATTAAGCAAAATACAGCATTAGTGTGTTCAGCGAGCCGTTAATCACACCAAACATTGACAACCCAAACGATTTTTTCACGAGGCTCCAAACTGGAAATATCTCCAAAATTTATAAATAACACACTATGATGAACAGCGTGTCGCTAGTAGCAACATCCAAAGTGATCAGCCCATCAATCAGGAGGCTTGGTCTGGGACCAAGCCATAGAGGAAAGGGGGGCGATGAACCCTAGCATCAATAACAGTTAAGAGACATAAATCATAACCTTGGCATCAACAACAGGTCAACAGACAAATCATAAAACTTTATCAACTTTTGTAGACGATATAATAATTTTATATGAGTGGTATCCATTAAGGACATGGCAAATTTACTAGCCGACAAACAGCAGGTATTCCAGTGGGCCACAGAAAATATTATGATGCACCATAAGGACAAATTTCAGTTAGTCCGCTGATTAAAACCTGAAGAGGAAGCGAAATGAAGTATAAAACACGCAACAAAATGGAAAAGGAATGCAAGGCTATTAGAAGTAATGTAGGAAAATCATCACATCAATACTGCTATCACAAATGGAAGAAAACTGATAAACTGGATAACTAGAACTTTCATAAAAGACTTCATGCCAATGATTATAGTCTAACTCGCCTATTCTCTCTCTATCAGAATATGTCTGTACCCTAACAGTCACTTTTAAAGACAGGAAAACTGAATTGTTGGAGAACATACAAACAACTTCCACTGCCCGTATAAAAACATTAAATTATTCGGAGCGCATGAAGGCCCCTGAACTGTTCTCCCTGGAACACAAGCGAAAAAAAGAACCAGTTAAGCCTAGAAAATTCTAGAGGCATAGTTTTCAAACTGGCACACCGAAAGTACTTAATACGAGAACAACAGGCTCAGTAGATGATGCAAAACCCCTCAGATGAATGGTAAGGTTGATAAGAATACACTAAGAGATAACTCAATAGGTACAAAGGAACCAAAACTTTTAAACATCTTCCCCTTCATAAACAAGGGAAATTACCAACATATTCCAAGTTGTCTCCAAGACTGAATTGTTAAATTCCTTAAGTCAGTTTCCATTATCCAAGCTGCGCTGTCTACAATGGCCCGCATGCTGACAGCACCAACAGCTTGATTGACCAAGCCGCCGCTTGCTTAAATATTAATGTCCTTCCTGTTTCTGACGGAGCTGCGACTGTATTATACATCGATTTTTTCCTCCCCGTTGTCTTCATCCTCTTACTACCTGAGTGCATTTCTTTAGTATCCTGGATCGGGCCGCGTAGACGATGATCCGGAACTGACAAGTTACAAGGTGGTCTAGCACTGAGAGAAAAGGAAAACTGAATTTTGCAATTTAGAACAGAAGCGCAACACAATACCTTCAAAATATTACTAAGGCTGCATTATTATTACAATCAAGGGGAAGCGCTAAACCCGGAGGATTATACAGCGCCTGGGGGGGGGGGGATGTGGAAGGCATTCAGGCTTAATTTGGGGAACTGGAGCACAGATCCAATTCCCTAAATCAAGAGCCCCTCACCAACATCAAGGAACCTTCCTTGAGGGGACTAAGGCTGCAATATGAGGTTCGTTTATCTGAGCGCACTTACGTTGTTTACCTTTAAAAGAACCACACCAACAACGTAAAGGTCCTCATTTAAAGGCATCAAAGTTTTTTAGCAGCTTTCTCTTTCCTTCTATTGGCAGAAATGAATACATAAATAAATACTAGGTACATAAGCCTATTAAAACGTAGAGGTAATTATACACAACCAAACTGAGAAAAAAGTCGCGAGTCGTCTGGCAACCAGGTGGCCGAGGAAAAAAATACAAGAAACGCTCAAATCTGAACGTTCATCACTTTTGGTGCAAGAATGGGCTAAGGTATGAAGTTATGGTGAAGTTAAAATTTTATTTTTAATTAATTTACCTGCAGATGATTTCGGGAATCACCGCCCCCGCGACCCGGTCCTAGATCAGACCTGTTCAGTTACGTGTCTCATCCACCAGGCTGCTGTCGCCAGCCCCACTCGGTCCACCGTACTAACCACAGACTGGCTACTCAGCAATTGATTTAAGAAACTTATAAAGACCCTTCTTGAAGATAGAGAGAGGTTTGTTGGTAATTTCTCTTATGCATGGAGGACGGGTACTGAAAAGCTGAGGTGCTTATATACTCAGAGTTATATCTTAGTCTACTCACCGAGCCCCTACGTTTCAGTGTATCTAGTTTGGGATCAGACCCTCCAGGATTTTCCTATGTTCCAAGGAGTGCAGCTCAAAGAAATTCAGGCGTCCCCAGTAGCTCACATTTTTTACTAAAATTATATGGGCAGTGAAGGTTTTCTTTGTCTTCCAATTCTGTATTATTTCCTGGTTTCCAGCGGGGCGTTAGTATACAGCAATGTTCAAGCCTATAGAGAGCAAATGACATCAGAGTAATTGACTCGGCATCTCTCTTTTTACATGTTCTAGTTATTTAGACAGGTAATTTTCTTGCAGTTGCGATAGTAGTATTGGTGTGATCCTTGACTGATAGCTTCTGACACTGTCACTATTAAGTCTCTCTATTGAGATTCCGCTTTATTGAATGAAGGAGGTTAGTATTGTACTGAAGTCTTCCATTGCGGAGCAACTAAATTTTATCCTTATTCAGCATCATACTGCCGTCTATGGGCCTGTGGAAGATCTGACTTACAGCTGCTCGAAGGGGTGCTCTATCCTCTAAAAATATATGTAAATCAATTTTGAAACGATGAAATTCAAATTGTTGATCATCATGTTCAGAGAAATATCTTAAATATATAATCATCGGATCGTCGACTCTAACCTAATGCAAGAGGCTTGGCAGACAGAAAAATGCCTCCAATGAAAAGCAGAAGCACAATGAGTATACCAAAAGAATTTAGATGTAAAGGCACCAAGGCTTTTATATACCCCTGACTTCAGCCATAGGGAGAATTACCAACAAATCCTGAGTTGCCTTCAAGAAGCAACTTTATAAGTTCCTAAAGTCAATTCTTGATCAGCCGGGCAGTAGTGCAGACCACCGACTTCCGAGGGGCCATGAACAACAGCCTGGTCGATCAGGCCAGCAGCGTGGAGGCGTGGTCTGGGACCGGGAAGCGGGGGCGGTGATTGCCCGAACTGATTGCAGGTGACCTATAGGTCTCGAGATGAAATGGCACGGTCCACAGGATAGCGAGGCACCGTCCACAGAGTTGTGGTTAAAACTTTCAGTCTCAAAACTTAGTTTAAACAAGTACTACTGTGTTATGTCGAAGCCAATGAGTAAAAGGTCAAGGTTCATCCTGGTTTCTCTATGCTTCCGCCTTCACGTTAGTTTCCGGTCTTCAACAATAATAAGATACTAGATACATGTACCTATCTACAAATAGACAATATTCCGCTGAAGACGTGCGTGCGTGCGTGCGCGCGCGCGCGAGAGAGAGAGAGAGAGAGAGAGAAAGCAATCTTGGACCATTTTTTCTGATATTTTATTTTTTTAGTCAAGTTGTTGCTGTTGGCGGCCGTCTGGACCACAGCCTTGTTGGTCTAGCCTTTGGGGGAATTCTAGTTTCCTCTTGAAAACTACACTTACATTCATGCATGAAGATAACTAGGACAAATTAAAAAAAAAAGTCTACAAGTTAAACATTAATCCTCAAAGATAATGCATGTTTAAGAAATCTGTGGCGATTAAAAGCGGGAGCGCCATGAGTATACTAAAGACACCGAAGGACATTTTCAGGGATGACGGGTTAATGCCCTCGCACTCCGATCCTAGACCAGATCTCCAGGTGGATCAAGGCCTAATAAACTAGGTTGTTATTACTGGGCACACGCAATCCAACGTACGAGCCACAGCACAGCTAGCCAAATTAATTTGAAAAGCTTCTTAAGTTCTCTCTTGAAGACAGCCAAAACTTGTAGATCATTCCCCTTGTTCACAAAGGGAGGGCAATGAAAAGTCAAAAATCTCTGACATTTGTCGAGTTCTTAGTGTATTCAAGTACCTGCTTTTTATTTGAGGTACTTTGCACCCTCTGGTATGTAGGTTTTGAACTAGTCCCTCTAAGATTTTCCAGGTATAAATTAATATGTACCACACTCGTCTAAATTCTCAGAAGTACACTGGGGGAGCTTAAATATCACGAGTGAATATATCTGCTCACTGGTAGATTTGGTTTAAATCTACCTAAAGATTTTGTGCGTCCTGGCGATGGAAGTCCCTACATGTACAAATTGTTTTATCGTCTGTAAAGGATGCTACAGTACTAGGATCTGTATCTTTGTTGATACCCCGTAAGGGTTGTGTTAATGTGATTCATTGTACTTCAATTGATGAAAATCATCTCTTAAGCTTTTCTTTTTCCCCTGTCCATGTTATTTACTTGTATCTTTGTATTTCCCTCTGTCCATCTACCTCAATACTTGTGTTCCTCTTTGTCCATGTAATTTAAGAACATAAGAATGGAGGAACAGTGAAGAAGGCCTACTGGCCCATAAAAGGCAGGTCCTTATCAAAACCACCCCTTCCCAAAGCTACCCAAGAATTTACTCCCGTACCCACGACACCAATCCAACCCAGCCCCTCCCGCTCATATATTTGTCCAATATCTTCTTAATAAAGCTACCCAGGGTCCTAGCCTCATTGCATTTTGCCCCCCCCCTTCCACTCCTCACTGTTCCCCTCGTACTCGTGTTCTCCCTCGTCTATTTTATCTACCCCCACTCCTTACTGTGTTCCGCTCGTCTGTGTGTTCACCCTCATATATTTTTATCTTCCTTCACCCCCTCGCTTCTCCCTGTGTTCTCCCCTGTTCATTTTCTTTTCCTGTGTTCCTTTAGGACATTTTATGTACATTTTATGTACCTCCTTCTTTCCCTTCCTAAGGCTCATTAATATGCATGGAACCTTTTCTAGGCCCAGCGTGGATTATGGTCTGGGGGATAGAACACCTGGCGAAAGCCACTTTCCTCAACCCTAGTGCATAATTTCCACCATGGCTCGCGTTAACTGCAGCCGGATTAAACACACACGGCATTGTCTCGAGCAAATACGTTGGAAGTCAAATGCTCGTTATTACGGTACGAGAGACCGCTGAATGCGTCGTGTTAGTCCTTTACAAAATGTCGTAAGGAAAAGATATGTTTATAGTTTATGCAAAAATGAAACGTTAGCATTCTGTGCACACCGTTGCTTTTCCTACATCCTGTGTAACACACTTTTTAATGTACATTAATTTAGGTTAGTTAAATGTCTGCTAACGTAAATTAATCGCTTCAAAATAACGTAAAAAATAGTACACACGCAAGAAATATGTTTTAACAATGTAACAGCGGTCGTGTATAGCAGAGACGCTGTATATAAATAACACGGTGTGTGTGTGTGTGTGTGTGTGTGTGTGTGTGTGTGTGTGTGTGTGTGTGTGAGAGAGACAGAGAGAAAGAGAGAGAAAGAGAGAAAGAGGAGAAAGAGAGAAAGAGAGAAAAAGAGAAAGAGAAAGAGAGAGAGAGAGAGAGAGAGAGAGAGAGAGAGAGAGAGAGAGAGAGAGAGAGAGAGAGAGAGAGAGAGAGAAAAACTAGTTAATGGTCCCAGCCGGACCAAAACGTCGTCATATTTTTTTTTCCTATATGCAGGTTATTTGTGCACTGTTCCAGCCACGGCACTGAGGCTTTGTTCTTAAGAGACGCTGGACTGTAGTAAACATGTGTACACCGCCGCTATCTTCACTGCTGACTGTAGCTTCGTGCATGTTTTGTAGCTCGCTTATAAGCGTATGTTTTCTTACGAAGACAGATTGTGGTTTATCAGCAACACAGTGGCTGCTGCGTCTCCACTCCCGTAGGATCATGAGACTAGCAGCAGAGCTCAAGGCACACAATCTTCCCTTCGTCTCGCTAGTAAATCTGCCAAACTTTCCCCATTACACCTCCCTGCTTGCCTTCACTTTAGGACTAGTTTGTTGCTGAATGGAGGAGATCCTGTGATTTTCCAGCCTCCACCATGCCTCTACTGCCATAGCTGGTAATCTACATGGGTTAGACAGTAAACAAGTATTACCATACTCACACATCCATGGAAGTTTGCTACATGGTACAGGCACTGCTGATACAATGATCACACTACCACGGCTGGTCTACCATGATAGTGTAAAAGCGCTTACCATACCCACAATGCCATGGATTGTGCGAAACATGGTGCAGAGTGAACAAGCACCTACCATACTCGTGGTAGTCTGCTGGCAGATAACCATGCAGGTTACTAGTTTTTTCTGTCTTATGAACATGCACGATGGCAAGTAAACCTTAAACAATACTTGTATGCTGCACGCATTTATCTTCACTTTCATGTGGGTGCTATTAACTAAGACTTTCGTAATATTTCCATTCCATTATACTAACACAAAATTCATCCAGGACATGGCACTTATAGGCCCATCGTGGAGCATAGCCCCCCCCCCATCTCGCCTCCCTCACTCTCACTCTTACTTACACTCACTCACACTCATTTTCACTCATACTCTCACTCACTCCCTCACTTTCACTCACTCACCACTAACAACGACCTTGTTACGCCACACGCCAGAGTCCACACCATTGATCTCGCAACATTTTCATGTAATCAGGTAAGTGCATCCTCCTCACACTATCTTCAATTGCCTTTTATTCCATAAAATCCGCATTGTACGTCTCCGTGTCTCACTGGAAACATCCCACTACTGCCTCCACACACTCTTCCAGTTAAACATATCAAATTAGCAAGCGAGAGAAAACGACCACCACCCGAGAACTATAGAGGCACACAAATACCACATTCCTGAAAATTAAAACTTGCCTTCTCTCGCTCTCCCGTCCAGCTCACTTCCCACCTATCTCCTTTGATAACACTTCCACCTTGAGTATTCCATCCTCCCTTCCTCCACCCTGCTATCCTTGTGCCTGTAGAACTTCGTACCATCGATCCCGAAACATACCTGTTACCAATATGTATTAAGTATTATAGAGCAGGGTAGGCAGCACAATGCCGATGCTCCCTCCCTTCTAAACCTTCCCGTACTGAATCCTCCTTCATATGTCCTCTATTCTGCAAGTTCGGTTTTCAACTTGCCACATGGTTTTTATTTAAACATCTAGGAAAAGGTCCATTTTTTTTATATATTTACAAGTAACTAATCGGTGCCGGTTAAATAGAAACCACAGGTTTGTTATTTATGGTTGAGGATGAGTTGCCACTTGGCCCTCTCCACCACAACCCCAAGTAATTAATCGGTGCCGGTTAAATAGAAACCACAGGTTTGTTATTTATGGTTGAGAATGAGTTGCCACTTGGCCCTCTCCACCACAACCCCCAACACTACTACCCCCCCCCCCTCCCCCCAATAGTCACCACTACCAAGTTGCTGCTTCCGTCGCCTCCGCCGGCGCCGCTATCCTAGCCATTTACCTCAATCGCCAGAACACACGACCACAACTATCGCCACCCTCTCCATAGTGTTTCATTGACCATTATACTATATTTTAGTCTCCCCTGCTATTTCCCCTCTATCCACATTATCCTACCCCTTCTATTAGTCTCAATTCAGTTCCCCTTCATCAACCATTAAGAAATTTCCTCTCGTTAGTCTCCCCCGCCCGCACTATGCATTTCCGCCTTCCGCTAAAGTGCGGTTCCCTTCTCTCCCTCCCTTAAGATGGTTGGTATCCTCTTGCAAGCTCAACTTAAAATATAAGGCACTTCTTATCCGCGATATTTACCCGTTACCTGTTGCGAATGTTTTTCCTACTTCCGACACGACACTGGCAAGTAGTGACCTATATTACACTAATAAAATAATACGTGGATATTGGCACATAAGTAGATTCTGGATTATTAATACATTTAGGAAAAATCCCTAAACCACTATGAGTCAAACAGTGCCTGGGGTAACGGAAGGTAATCAAGTTAGATCTAAGGAACTAGAAGATAAGTCCAATTCATTTAATCAAGAGCAACTCACAGGCATCAAGGAACTTCCCTTGAAGGACTATAAGGCTTTACAGAATGCTGTGTATACAAAGGAAATTACCAACAGACCTCAAACTCTAGTTTATTTGTCTGGGATACATTTTTGTTTCCTGGAAGGTACTCAATGGAGCGGAGGAGAGTGAGCGAATTGCATGATTATATACCCGAGTGCCTTGTCCCAAATCTGCACACTGCCATAACACACTGGAGCGAGAGAGATGGGAGGAAGTGCAAAATAAACCCAGCGAAAAGCCTGGATGCAGTGGGCACAATAAGGGAACACTGTATCAACATCCGTGGCCCTAGATTATTCAGAATCTTACTAGAAGATATCAGAAATCTGCTGGGACAAGTACAGAAGTCTTCAAGAGGAAACTGGACAATTATCTTCACCAGGTGCCAGATCAAGCAAGCTGTGATGGATATGTTTGACAGCGGGCAACCAGCAGCAACAGCCTGGTTGACCAGGCAAGTACCAGACAAGTGTGGAACTCAACCAAAGTATATCATAAATTATATACACTCACAGTCCAACCTACTGATGGTTCCAGAGTTCGTGTTCCCGCTGCCTTGTCCAGAGCCATGCCTCCTCGTTCATGGCCGAATCATATTATTGACGCTAGCAGTAAATTCTCTGGAAATAAGGATACAGCCCGGCTGATCAAGAATTACAAGAAAGAACTGGTTAAGACCCATTTAAAACCACTTAGGGGTCTCTTGCTAATTTCACTTCCATATGAAGTCTTCGATCAATTAGACTTCAGATGGAAGTGAAATTAGCAAGAGACCCCTAAGTGGTTTTAAATGGGTCTTAACCAGTTCTTTCTTGTAATTCTTGTAGTCTTCGATCAATTAGACTTCTTGTGAAGAAACTGACACTGGGAACATCGTAACAAAATTAACATAGTTAAATGTTTGATATATTGGACAATACCACCCATCCCTAACATCAACACCCATTTTACATTTTCTCTGCACATCCACATCTTTCCTGTATCCCAACATCCATCCCACACTGTTACACTCACCTACCCAACACTCCTCCTCACACTCAACCAACACTCGCCCCCACACACCTAAATCCCTAAATCGGGAGTATGAACAAAGACTGGCATTTTCCCCGAGGTGTGGGCCGCACACCGACAACTATTACACTGGAAACGTGCAATTTGACATCTTCTTGGAAGTTGGTCAGTGGTGCCGCTGGTGCAATAAAAGTGCCATGGATCACGTAAAGGCAACTATGTTTACAGCAGCTGTCAAACACTCCACCATAACAAGGAACTATTCTAGGAACCACTTTGGCTACATTTTTTTAAGCGGAACCTGGGATGAGTTCCCTGGTATTGTATGTTAGGTGACACGTTTATGTCATGTCTTTTCACAAGTCTGACTAACAAAATATTTGGTGGCTATTACTCTTCAATTTACAGGATAATGTTTTGTGGCGATATCCAAGCAAATGGAGGACGCAAGCTATTGGGAACCTGATAAGTATGTAAACATCTTAGAAAAAAATCTAATCTGAACAAAGTTCCTGATCAGTCAGGTTGCTGTGCATATGTTGGCCTTCGTGCAGTTACTTATGCTAACTAAACACCACAACCAAGCTGACAAAAGCAATGACTTGAGAAACTTATCAAGTTCTCTCCTGGTGAGACTTAAGAGTCTGATGGTGATTTTCCTTATATAAGAAGCAAGAAGTTATAAAGTGTTAGGCCTTGTATACTTACCGAGTTTCCTATCAGTATACTCGTTGCACGCCCGCTTTTCACTGGGGTTACTTTGGAATGCCTGCCGAGCCTCTGGCTCTCGCGGGACCAATCTTTCAGGCATATTCCAGATATTTATTCTGGAAAGTAATGTGTACAGTGAATATAAGTAAAACGCTTTAAGATTAACATTTCATCTTACATGTTCACGAAGCACAAAAGACGAACAATCCTGCCAGTATAAAAAAAAACACTAGGTTTCCATTCTCCATTCATTTGACAGGATGGTGGTGTCTCCCTGAATGGTTGCTGTCTACCAATCTAAAAATGTCTATTTCTGTCGAGAGAATAAGTAGCTTGAAGACTATCACTGGCTCTGTATACGCCTTGAAAGTTCTTGTTATCCAAGAAATAATTTTTCTTGCTGTTGTGATACTAGCAATGTTGGGTTTCTGAATGTAAGGTTTTCTGACATTATTCCTTGTCCTCCTACGCTTACGTCCTTTTCCACTATCGAGTTTACCTGGAGAGGGTTTCGGGGGTCAACGCCCCCGCGGCCCTGTCTGAGACCAGGCCTCATGGTGGATCAGGGTCTGATCAACCAGGCTGTTACTGCTGGCCGCACGCAAGCTGACGTACGAACCACAGCCCGGTTGGTCAGGTACTGACTTTAGATGCCTGTCCAGTGCCTTCTTGAAGACAGCCAGGGGTCTATTGGTAATCCCCCTTACGTATGCGGGGAGGCAATTGAACAGTCTTGGGCCCCGGACACTTATTGTGTTGTCTCTCGGTGTACTCGTGGCGCCCCTACTTTTCATCGGGGGAATGTTGCATCTCCTACCGAGTCTTTTGCTTTCATAGGGAGTGATTTTCGTGTGTAGGTTTGGTACCAATCCCTCCAGGACCTTCCAAGTGTATATTATCGTGCATCTCTCTCGCCTGCATTCGAGAGAATACAGATCAACGACCTTCAACCGTTCCCAGTAGTTTAGGTGCCTTATCGTACTTATGTGTGCCGTGAAAGTTCTTTGTTCACTCTCCAGGTCTGCATGTCGCCAGCCTTGAAGGAGACCGTTAGTGTACAGCAGCATTCCAGCCTAGAGAGCACAAGCGATTTGAAGAGAATCCTCGTGGGCTTGGTGTATTATTTTTTTTCTTTTTTTTTCATAGCGTAATGAAATTAGCCCTCTTTAATTATATCCGTTACCCCATTGGTTAACCAAGCAGACAACAGGAAAGCTTGATCCCAGGCCTGGCTGCAAGGGTAAAAGAACCATCGGAACTGGTCACAGGTACGTCATGTATACCTGATACAAGACCCAATCGTGGGGGTGATGACCCTTACAATGGGGTACACAAATAACCCGCACATAGAAGAGAGGAGCTTACGACGACGTTTCGGTCCGACTTGGACCATTTACAAAGTCACGCTCCTCTCTTCTATGTGCGGGTTATTTGTGTATCGTTCCAGTCACGGTATTGTGCGTTTTTTTGTTTCTTACAATGGGGTACAGGTAGGAAGAGGTAGCCTGTGGTAACCTTCACGTATTTTCGAGAGATGGAGGCTGCAGGAAATAGTGAGGACAGACCGAGTGGTGATAAGATAAAGCGCCGACAAACTCAACACGACCTTTCCTATGCGACCAACCTGTCTTATTCATTAAGCCGTAATACAGGGTAGGTAATGAGCGTATGGTGTAACTATTTAGGCGACGATATGTAATCTGTTGCCAGACATTGCCCTCCCGTTTATGAAATTTGCTTATCTGTGGTTAACTATATATAAATATTGGTTAAGCTTAAATTAAATGGCAAAAAAATAACTAGTACCTCAAACTGTACTTCCCAGAATGCGAACAAAAAGATACACTATAATTTATCCCCAGAAACTGGTTCCAAATCTTCACATCGTCTGCCATTCCTTTAACTCGTATGAGTTAAAAGAAAGGCAGACGATGCAACATACCCTCGGTGTAAAGCAATAAGAGATCACTAGGCCTGTAAGACTTTTCAACACCCCTTTCTTAATAAGAGATATTACCAGAAGAGGGAACATGACAACTTATTTCAGTCACTTCGTGGGCTGCTGCTTCAAGCACCACTTGTTCAATTGATCAACACTATTAAAAAAAGATGGCTGGTCCAAGACCAAGTCCAGGAGGGAATGGGAGTCAATGACTCCTGGAACTATCAAGAGAAAGAGTCTAGAATTAACATTCGATTCTGGTCTCTGCTAGGATCGTGCATACACTGTCCCAGTGGAATACCAACTTACTATTTGGAGTATATGTAACAACATTAAGTTACCTTAATTTCAAAGTCACACACAACATTTGTTTAAAATACTTTAGATTACATTAAGGAATTATTAAACAACTGCAGAGGTTATATATTCCAATTTACCCAGCAAAGTCTCCCACAACTGACTTTAATTTTGTATGCCTGCACTCCGAGGCAATTACGTGAAGTTCCAGCAAGCAGAATTACCTGTGCAAAACTGCATCATACTCGACTCACCTGCAAAGAAGAGAAAAAGTATTAAAAACTCACTCGACAATAAAAACAGACAAAGAAGTTAATTTATCAATAACATGAATCTCTAGCCAAGAAACACCTAACCCTGTTTACCTGCCCTCATGAAGATACTGCTTGCTGTGGCCACATCGGATTAAAGGTTTAGTGTGTTCTTCGTGGATGTCAAAGTTCCAGCATTGTTTGCTAATTACATGATACAGCAATGGAGGCATCCGATTTAAATTAGCTGATTATTACTTTGTAGGTTTCGGGTTGTTAGGATGTTGAAGATGAATCTGGTCACTTTTTTAGTTATTACGTTTGAAAGTACTTTCTCAAAGTCTGCATACATTGCGTAGGCACTCTGCACTTCTTTCAGAGCGCCCAGACCCATGTCGCAGTGGTTTAGTATTTGTGAGAGGCAAGAGTGTCCTGTTTGAAGTCCACGTTATGCTGGGTACAGTAAATATTTTCATTTCCTCTGTCAGGCACTTTGTGAGGGAACGGTAAAAGCATGAGAGTCATTCATTGTAGAGTGATATACCTGAAGGACGCTTCCGGGAGTCGACGCCCCAGCGGCCCGGTCACAGACCAGATTGTCCGGTGGATCAAGGCTTGATTAACCAGGCTGAAACTGTTAGCCGTACGCAACCCGACGTACGAACCACAGCCCAGCTGGTCAAGTACTGACTTTTGGTGCCTAACCAGCGCCGCCTTAAAGACAGCCAGGGGTCTACTACTAATCCTCCCTTATGTATGCTGGGAGGCAGTTGAACAGTCTTGGGCCCCTGACACTTATTGTGTCTCTTAACGTGCTAGTGGCGCCCCTGCTTTTCATTGGAGGGATGTTGCATCGTCTGCCGAGTCTTTGGCTTTCACAGGGAGTGATTTTCGTGTGCAAGTGTGGTGCTAATTCCTCTAGGATTTTCCAAGTGTATATAATCGTGTATTTCTCCCGCCTGCGTTCTAGGGAGTACAGGTTGAGGAGCTTCAAGCGTTTCCACTAAGTGAGGTGTTTTATCGCAGTATGTGTGCCGTGAAGGTTCTCTGTACATTTTCTAGGTCAGCAATTTCACCTGCCTTGAAAGGTGCTGTTAGTGCGCACCAATATTCCAGCAGACAGAACAAGCGACCTGAAGAGTGTCATCATGGGATTGGCATCCCTACTTTTGAAGGTTCTCATTAGCCATCCTGTCATTTTTCTAGGAGATGCGATTGATACAATGCTGTGGTCTTTGACCAGGCCTCAAAATGATTTATGGGTGTGGATAAATATTCGCAGTTTACATTATGCATGTGTTGTACACCATTCGTAAAGTGGAAGACTAACCTGCACACCCTGACTTCCCAGGTGTCCAAGTATGCAGTGTATCCACTCTGCCCCACCTTACTCGCCTAAGTTCCAAGGAATACACTTGGAGACTTCAAGCGTTTACCCGACCACTATGAAAAACGCACTACTACTGAAGTCTCGTACTGTTCCGGCACTCTTTTGAAGAGTGCTATAATGTGTGATGTCAGTGCTTTTTGTCCATGTATTTCTTTGACCTCTTTACTGCAAACTTCGTGAAATGCAGTCTTTCGTAGTTTAATCTGTCCTAATAGGTTCGTATATACAATGATTAAAAGCCTGTTTATTAGTTAATATTAGTAATGAAATTGTGTAAGAATGGTATATAATACCGACAAGATGAAATTAAGACACGTGCAACATCTGGGTATCTTTATTGTATACGTTTCGCTATCCAGTGGCTTTATCAATACAAATTCTAGGACATAACTTGAAGACAGTAGAACTATGTACAGAAGATGAGGTAATCAGTCCCTCAACCTAGGAGTAGGTGCGAAGAGCACCATAGTCGTGGAGATTCTGAAGCAGAAGAAAGGAGCCTGGCGCTTATATAGTAACGTCAGGTGTAGCAGACGAGGGCATAGTCACTGGTAGGCGGGATTCCCCAGTGGAAGTAGGTCCTACCCAAAGAGATGGGTTAGTTGTAGTAGTAGTTGTCGTAGCCGTGAAGGTTATGTACCAGTGACTATGCCCTCGTCTGCTACACCTGACGTTACTATATAAGCGCCAGGCTCCTTTCTTCTGCTTCAGAATCTCCACGACTGTGGTGCTCTTCGCACCTACTCCTAGGTTGAGGGACTGATTACCTCATCTTCTGTACATAGTTCTACTGTCTTCAAGTTATGTCCTAGAATTTGTATTGATAAAGCCACTGGATGGCGAAACGTCTACAATAAAGATACCCAGATGTTGCACATGTGTCTTAATTTCAGTAATGAAATTCATATTAAGCTCCGACGGTTCTTGTATTTTCTTATCTTATTCTCATTTTACCTATCTACTGTTGATTCCAGAGGTTCTCTTTCCCTCAGCTAGGAGGGGAGAAGTGTCATCACAGCTGCGGCCCAATTCTTGAGCCAGGCCTCCTGGCTGACGGCTAGATCAATCAAACTCTTGGTGCTAGAAGCAGGCCAACGTACACTCCATAGTCCTACCGCTCAGGAACTAACATAAGAACGTATCAAATTCCTTCTTAAAAACAGTTAGGGAACGTGATCAAGTCAGTTCCTGAGTATGTTCAAAAATATCTTCTGACTGGAGAGGCTTGACATTATCCAAAACGTGCAGAGGAGAAGTTGCCACATAAAATTCGAAAAAAAAATTACTAAATATAAAACTTTGTGTACGCGTGTGTGCGTTTAAATGTGCAACAACGAATTTAGGATTTTATTTAGATTTGTACTGGTGTAGTCACTCGCTGAAATCCACGTCGTCGCCGCATCCACCAGTGTCGTTGTTACTATTGCCGTTGCGGTCACCGCTACCCCCGGTGTCGTCGCTGTCACTGCCACGACACTGCTATCGCCACCTATATATCGACGTTGCTGCCGTTGCCACTATTGCCATGAATGTCGTCCCTCTTATAACCACCGTTGTCTCCGTTGCCATCACCGACGTCGCCATTGCGATCAGCACCGCCGTCGCTGCCAAACCGACTCGGTGGCAGTCTTTATTTCCCCCGTCAGCGAGTATTACAACTGGGACCAAAATATCTCTCCAGGGAGACTATCTTCTTTTACAAAAGGTGAATGTCAAAGGTTCTCTAACTAACATTGGCCGGAGGGTAAGGGGGAGGGAAGGACAACGTGCGGGGTGGGGTGGGGGGTGGGGGTTTAAGATGCAGCCATGGAGGGACATACATGGAAACAATGATAGGCTTTTTTTATACTTAGGTAAATTGAATACATCTGCAGTGAGCTGCCACACACAAACGAAACTGAATGGATACTATTCTGGCCTACGATGAATTAGTTATTAAATACTGAAACCATGCTAAAAATGTAAATGGGATAATTAAACGGGAATTAAAAATTCACACAATTTTATAAATAAAATGGTCAAATCTGCACCTAACCCCTTCTACTCCGTCGCCGAATTAGCAGGCACCTTTTTTTTTTTTTTTTTTTTTGAACGTCTGAACCTTTGCCGTTGAGGATTTTTGCAAGTTATCAGAGCCATTCCAGAGAACAGGGAATGGTTTCAATAACTTTGGCCACACACACACATACCAATTGTTCCTAGAATATTATAGTCGTTACCGTCCACAAACATTGAAAATTTGAACCCGATCGGATAAGGAGGTCTCGAGTTATGAGATAAATAAAATTTTAAAGTACGAAGAAAAAGAAAAGTTTTCCTTTTGGTGATACCTAATGATTGGTTGAAAATATGTCCTACATAAAGATCTGGATTTTTTTTATTCAAGTTTTGAATGCTATTCCGAGGTTTGTTAGTTTTGCTTATGACGATTTTGCATAAATCGTACCTTATACAGTACGATTTATGTGCAATTGTGGCGATATGCTATCTGATATGCTTACTCCAGGTTCTTTTTATTCACTATTTGCAGATTCTGTCTGGCCATGCCGTACTCGTGTGTCCGGTTTACTCTCTCCTTTGCCAAAACGCTTGAATTTGCAATTACTTTGGTTGAACTCCAGAAGCCCCCTTATTTGACCACATCTGCAAGTCTGTTGAGGTGTCTCTGGAGTTAATCACTGTACTCTCCTGTTCTTATTTGTCCCATTTTACATCGTTAGGAAACAGTGACACACAGGAATCAATCCCTCTGGTAGGTCGTTCACGTAATATACGTGATCCTAACACTGAGCCTTGCGGAACCCCGTCGAATGTCTCATCCCATACTGTTATTCTCCACCTTCTGTCATTTAAGTACTCCTTGACCCACTAGAGCACTGTGCCTTTTATCCCTGCTTGTTCTGCTAATTTCTGGACTAATCTCTCGTGAGATACTGCATCAAATGAAATCCACACCCGTGTTATTATACATCTGTTTTTTTTTCCACCTGTGCTTTGTATGTGGGTTTCAGTCACCTGTGTTATTTTTCATTAGTGGTTCTTTGCTACCTATGTTACTTTGCAAATCTGTCATAACTGTTCTCTTGCGTCTTTCTGTTTTGCCTTTCTCATCGGTTTCATGTCATGTCTTTACTTCCCCATCTCTAATACATACCTGGTCATTTTTCGATTATTTTTTGTGCATTCACTGTTATTATTTACTAAGTATATGATCAGTCTTGTTATTTTTGTTTTCAAACTGAATGTTTGCATTATGGAAAGATGGTTTATAAAATGGAATGCTTGGGTTAAGTGTGTGTTTTGCTAGTACGTCTAATACTGTACTCTCTTGCAATATGGCTCCTGGTGTAAATATTTCCAGTCTCCCCAATACTGAGTAATGTGGAGTCTTGTATGTTTGGCCCTGGTGTGTGAGGAACTGGTACACTGTTCCACAGCCATGTGTATATTCCACATTTTTTTCGCTGTGCTTCTTTGTTTTATTCTTTAGCTGGTAGCTGCCTTTCCCTATTTTTGTTTGTTTACTAAACCACAGTCATGGATCTGGACGCTGGGACAGTGATCCTCGAATCCATCAACAGATAAAGGTTGTTGTTGTTGTGGTTTTGTTGTTGATGTACTGTGGTTGTTTATGTTGAGGGTAGAGGCTATTGCGGCTGTTTTCTTTTGTTGTGGTTGTAGGGGTGATGGTGATGGAGTTGCTGGATGTGGTAGAGGTGGTGTTGGATGTGGTAGTGGTGGTGCTGGCTGTAGTGGTGGTGCCGGATGTTATTAAGTGTCCTTATGGGCTGCATCGTAAGTCCAGATGAACTACAACACGCCTCCTGGCGAGGGAACACCTAAGATACGTCTTGTCATGTAAGTCACAAAACAAGAAACACACTAGTTTAAAGTTTTCGTAACTGAGCGCCGTGTAACTCGACAAATCGCGAAATTCTTTTGTAACTAAAGTTTCCAGTCAGGAAAACCAGTCTGTGCAGAGCCCCGAGGACAGAATTGGAGAAGACAGCCAAGCTGCAATGGCTATGTGGGCCTGCAGGCAGAAATAGCTTGGCTGATCAGGCAATCACCAAGGAAGTTTGGTTGTAGACCGTGGAGAGGATGTCACAAGTACGTATGTCTTGCGACTAAGAAAAATAAATTTCCCTAAACGTGTCTAAACTATGCTAAAATTGTTTCAGTAGGGCTGCTTAACCGCTTCATTTAATTCTGAGAAGAGAACATTGTTTATTAGTTATCATATCTATTAATTTTTAAATCTAGTCACCGTTTTAATTCAGGAAGGCTGATGGCGTCTGGCGCCGACCGAGGTTGGCCCAGATATTTTTTATAATTCGACAAGCTCAGATACAGCCGTAAAATGTAGTTATCTCAGTCTATACGAGGATAAAGACTGGAATTATTGTAGCCGTTGGACATTAGTGACTTACGACATTTAAAGTGAGACTTTTAAAACTTTTTAACCGGCGAATTATCCTTTGTCCGTTTATAACATTAACAAATTTATACAATCGTAACTTGCCACTTATGCTATTCTGTAAATAACAACAACATAAGTAAAACAATTTAAAAGTACTTTTCATCTGCTATATAGTAAGTTAATATAAATTGTGAGTTTATTTTCCCCTCTCATGCTGAATAAGATGTTGATATACCTTTCATCCTTTTCGAGAAACGTACTACTCTCGGAGTGTTCTTAGTCAGATTAGGTCACTCAAGTGTCACCATCACGTTCAGGTTTACCTGCATCTGGTTTTTATTTTTTCTTACGTGGCTGTGGAGAATCGTTGGTTTGGTTTTGGCTTTTGATTGTATGTATATTATTTTCAATCTGGCTTCAAACTTCTCTTCATATTCTTGCGCTCTCCTGCTTGCTTGGTTTCCCGATTTTCTGTGATTTGATTTTCTCAATTTCTTCGACACACTTGCCTCTCCTTTTGTCTCTCTGCATACCAGACTTAACCACTAGCTCTTTTTTTTTCTTCATCCTTGGTATGAATCTTACCTTTGCCTCCTGGCACTCTGACTATTGTTTCCATTCTTTTTTGTACGGCTCTGCTCACCAGTTTATCCCATTTCCCATCAATAAGCAAACTCTTACGTCATCATAGTTTCCCTTGTGATGTCCCATTTTCTGTTACTCATTTTTTCCATTATTTTATTCATTCTCATTTCCACCAGCTACTTAGTACCACAACATCGGTGCATAATGGTTCCACATGAGTTGTTTCAGCTCTGCCATATTCATTTTGTGCGAAAACAGTTTTAAATCTCGTTGGCTTATATCCTTCCCTTCACTCTTGAACACCCTAGCTGACCAGGCGATCAACAGGAAAGCCTGGCCTCAGTCCGGGAAGTGGAAGTAGACGAGTTCTTGAAACAAGTCACAAATAACCACAGCCCGACTGATCAGGAAATGACAATGAACTTATCAAATGCCCTCTTGAAGACCTCTATGAATCTATGGGTACTTCCTCTTGTAACTAGAGCCAAAATTATGTCATCGATAAGTGCGCCAGATATAACACTTTATTACTAGCGCATGTCTTTCAGGGAGGATAATTATTTCACCTTTGTTTATGTCGACGAAGTAAAGGTATGTACATTCCTTTGACCTCCATTTCCCTTAAGTGTAAATTTAAACCCTTCCGCCCCATTCCTTTGTAGTTCACAAGTTCAAATCGTTACTGTTAATTCCTCTTAAGATTAGTATTATAAACCTTTAACCTTTGATATACCCTTGAAGAGTTTCTAGAGCATTCCTACTCTCGTATCCATTACAGCCCTGTTGATCGGGCACTTGGCTGAGGCACACGTGAAATTTCCTTTCTGAAAACCTCTACACTTCTTCCGGCAAGGTTTCTGATATCTCTTGATGAGAATGTTAAACAGTCTGTCTGGGCCTGTGATATTTATCATCTTTCCCGCACTCTACTTAACCCCGGAGGGTGGGAGGGATGTAGGGAGGGGCGAGATGAGAGAAAATATATATATATATATATATATATATATATATATATATATATATATATATATATATATATATATATATATATGAGAGAGAGAGAGAGAGAGAGAGAGAGAGAGAGAGAGAGAGAGAGAGAGAGAGAGAGAGAGAGAGAGAGAGAGAGAGAGAGAGAGAGAGAGAGAGAGAGAGAGTGAGTGAGTTTGCCTGCCTCTCTCATTTGCGACTGCTTGACAGACTAGAGAACAGAGTAAGACGTCTCATCTCTCGCCTGGACCAATCCTGGATAGATCTGTCATTTCAGCAGAGCCTTCAACACAAGAGGGATGTGGGTGGCCTTACTGTTATGTACAAGGCCAATATTGTCAAAGTATTACACTTGGATCCACTTCGAGGACAGCGTGAAGCAAGCTTCTATATCACAAGACGGGCAGAAAGCAGTAACTTCACTCTGGCTGTACCCTTCTCCAGAACATCACTTCATCTGAGATCATATATACCCAGGACGACTCGAGTCTGGAACACATTCGTACAGCATTATGATGTCAACGAGATAAAGTCAGTTGATCAAATGAAAATGCTGGCCCACAGATGGCTCCAACTTCATCCTTTTCCCTACTTGTATGTTTCATAACAATAAAATGCTTTCAAATGAGCTGATGTAGGTAACAGCTCTTAGCTTGCCAATGAAGTTAGGAATCCTTAACTTGCAAATAGCTTGTCAATAAAGCTAGGGATCCTTAACCTAACATTGTCAAACCCTGTGTAAAAGAGAGAGAGAGGGAGATAGAGGGAGAGAGAGAGAGAGAGAGAGAGAGAGAGAGAGAGAGAGAGAGAGAGAGAGAGAGAGAGAGAGAGAGAGAGAGAGAGAGAGAGAGAGAGAGAGAATTCCTTGAATCAAGAGCCCCTCAGGTATTAAGGCAGATAGGTAAAACCACTATCTATCAGCTACTATTAAACTCGTGTAATCCTACACACTCTGCCTTCCTATATCTTGTCATCTCACACCCTGCCCACCTACACCTTGTCATCACACACCCTGCCCTCCTACACCTTGTCATCACACACCCTGCCCTCCTACACCTTGTCATCACACACCCTGCCCTCCTACACCTTGTCATCACACACCCTGCCCTCCTACACCTTGTCATCACACACCCTGCCCTCCTACACCTTGTCATCACACACCCTGCCCTCCTACACCTTGTCATCACACACCCTGCCCTCCTACATCTTGTCATCCCACACCCTGCCCTCGTACACCTTGTCATCTCACACCCTGCCCTCCTACACCTTGTCATCCCACACCCTGCCCTCCTACACCTTGTCATCCCACACCCTGCCCTCCAACAACCTGTCCTCCTACACCCTGCCCTCCTACACCCTGCCCTCCTACACTCTGCCCTCTTATATCTTGTCATCCCACACCCTGCCCTCCTACACCCTGTCATCTCACATCCTGCCCTTGTGTACACTGTCTGGGGAACAGGAGGTAATCAGGTTTAATCTGAGGAAGGGTGAGGGTACTTCCAATTCATTGGATCTAGAGCCTTTTACCAGTATAAAGGCACCCACCATTAAAAGGGGATATAATAGCACACATATATAGAATAAATTACACATGAAGGAGTAATAAAATAGAATGGGAGACCTGCACACTGATCAAGAGTCTTGCAAGTACCCAAGTCATCCTACAAGTGTCTTGCAAGTACCCAAGTCATCCTACAAGTGTCTTGCAAGTACCCAAGTCATCCTACAAGTGTCTTGCAAGTACCCAAGTCATCCTACAAGTGTCTTGCAAGTACCCAAGTCATCCTACAAGTGTCTTGCAAGTACCCAAGTCATCCTACAAGTGTCTTGCAAGTACCCAAGTCATCCTACAAGTGTCTTGCAAGTACCCAAGTCATCCTACAAGTGTCTTGCAAGTACCCAAGTCATCCTACAAGTGTCTTGCAAGTACCCAAGTCATCCTACAAGTGTCTTGCAAGTACCCAAGTCATCCTACAAGTGTCTTGCAAGTACCCAAGTCATCCTACAAGTGTCTTGCAAGTACCCAAGTCATCCTACAAGTGTCTTGCAAGTACCCAAGTCATCCTACAAGTGTCTTGCAAGTACCCAAGTCATCCTACAAGTGTCTTGCAAGTACCCAAGTCATCCTACAAGTGTCTTGCAAGTACCCAAGTCATCCTACAAGTGTCTTGCAAGTACCCAAGTCATCCTACAAGTGTCTTGCAAGTACCCAAGTCATCCTACAAGTGTCTTGCAAGTACCCAAGTCATCCTACAAGTGTCTTGCAAGTACCCAAGTCATCCTACAAGTGTCTTGCAAGTACCCAAGTCATCCTACAAGTGTCTTGCAAGTACCCAAGTCATCCTACAAGTGTCTTGCAAGTACCCAAGTCATCCTACAAGTGTCTTGCAAGTACCCAAGTCATCCTACAAGTGTCTTGCAAGTACCCAAGTCATCCTACAAGTGTCTTGCAAGTACCCAAGTCATCCTACAAGTGTCTTGCAAGTACCCAAGTCATCCTACAAGTGTCTTGCAAGTACCCAAGTCATCCTACAAGTGTCTTGCAAGTACCCAAGTCATCCTACAAGTGTCTTGCAAGTACCCAAGTCATCCTACAAGTGTCTTGCAAGTACCCAAGTCATCCTACAAGTGTCTTGCAAGTACCCAAGTCATCCTACAAGTGTCTTGCAAGTACCCAAGTCATCCTACAAGTGTCTTGCAAGTACCCAAGTCATCCTACAAGTGTCTTGCAAGTACCCAAGTGTCTTGCAAGTACCCAAGTCATCCTACAAGTGTCTTGCAAGTACCCAAGTCATCCTACAAGTGTCTTACAAGTGCCCAAGTCATCCTACAAGTGTCTTGCAAGTACCCAAGTCATCCTACAAGTGTCTTGCAAGTACCCAAGTCATCCTACAAGAGTCTTACAAGTGCCCAAGTCATCGTACATGATGTGCGCTTTCAAGGAATTGGAGCTGCTCTATCTCCTCGGATCAAATTACCTTCTACTTCCCCAGGCAGTGTGTGACCATACCTGGTTCAGCCTCTCCCTATGACAACCCATTCTGGCCCCACGAGTGACATTCGTATATATTTCAACGCTTCCTGGATATTCTTGGTCACCTCGTTGCCACACGTATGACATCCATTTTTTTTTATTTATTTATCCGATTTGAAATCTTTTTTTTATAGGCAAGTAACCAAAATTTTAATACTGAAACGTGGAGGAAGCGTTAAGAAACTGACGTTAGGCACCTGGAAAGTTTACACAGTAAAATATACACTGAAATATAACTTCGTGTTTATCCACAGTGCTGACCTGCCACATTTATATATAATGACCTACCGGTGTTTACATTTACCAGCATATATTTTATATTATGTATATTTTATATTATATAATGACCTGCTTTGGTTTGTGTGCAATGACTTGATAGCGTTAATATACAAAGATCTGTTAGCGCGATAGACAATGACATGTCAGGGTGTATATAATGATCTGACAACAAGTACATACAATAATTCACTAGTGCGTATATACAATGACTTGCAGACACACTCAGCTCCATGTAACATAGCCAACATACATTATTTACGGCACCAATAAGCAACCACAACAGAGTGGCAAATATGCATGTATAAACGAAAGCACTTTTTAACAGTCTGACAGTGTTTCAGAAAATCAATCCATCCCCACTGTATAGCGTTTGTTTATTTTTTATGTATTACGTATAAATATTTTTTTACGTATTGCGTATAAGTTAATTATTTTACTTTGTTTTAGGTTATGTTAGCAAAAGTTACATAAAATTATGAAAATGTATATATAACCACACAGATGTAGTGCACCCAGGCATTTGTTGTGACAGAACGTTATCCATCGAGGCAAAAGGAAAAATGTATTAAGAGTATAGTGGTAACAACACTTGTATGGGTGCGAAGGATGGGTTTTAAATGTCGCAGCGAGGAGGCATCTGAGCTGTGATGTAGGCGCGCCTCTGGCAGGACAGTGATGGAGTGGTGAAAATGTTTTCTTCTCTGGGTCACTCTACTTCGGTGGAAGAAAAGAAAAAAAAGAGTCCATGCCTCCTTGACGAGGGTCTGGTTGAGAGCCAGCTGAGAACCTGGTTACACTGATGCGAGCAGCACTGAAGTCCAACATAAGAACCACAGCCCAGCTGATTATGAATGGGGGTGCGGAAAACACGAATCATGATATATTTAGGTACATGGAATCAGTCACAAACAATGATTTTACGATAACTATTTCTTTTAATTATGCAGATCTTAATCTTACCTTAACATGTTGAGTAACAATTACAGCAATATCAAGCACATGGAGAAAAGAAACAGGTCACAGGTTGCGTAAGCTTTTATTGGTTCAACTTTTCACTGCGTAAAATTTAATCAAGTAATGGCGATAAAATGCCACACAGATGACTTGATAAAACTACACAGAGCGAAATGTTGTCACAATAAAAGCCTTATGTGCGACGTGCGTCTTCACTACTGTAGGCAATATTCAGTTTGGAACCAACATCATGTGTGACATAGTACCATACAAAGCAACAAAAGCCAAGGTAATCTCATCCAAGGCCAGATTGCTCAATAACAAGGCAATCTCTCACACATTAATTCCTTAATAGCATTAAACTTCCAGGGAAGCTTGCCTTTAAATGCTTTATTTACCACTTGTTTAGCAAACACTTGTATACCTGTGATCGGTATCACGGGCTTTTCTACTCTCGCTTTCTGGCTGAGACTGCGCTTCTTATGGACGTCTTGATCACGCCGGCTGTTGCTGCTAGTGGCCTATATAGTCATGACAGCTTGGGTGATCTGGCGGAATTCGATTAAGCTGCCTGCTGATAATAATCAATAAAACGTTAATTCCGTTAGTGGTATGGGTTTTGGCAGGAAAACAGTGAAGTCCCAGTGTAGTAATATTACGAGTTCTAGGGGAACTAGTAATAATAAGAACGAGGTAGATATTGAAAAGCCAGGGACCTTGGGTGATAAGGACAGTAATAGGTTTAGTAGAAAAATAGAAATGAGCAGGAAGGGTAAAGAGAAAGGAGAGTCTTTCAATGTTTATTATGCTAATTGCCGTAGTGCTAGGAATAAGATGGACGAGTTGAGATTAGTTGCTAGTGCAGGTAACATTGATGTATTTGCCTTAACTGAGACGTGGTTTAATTCAAAAAGTCGGGACATGCCTGCGGAATGTCATATTCAGGGTTTTAAATTGTTCCAAGAAGATAGAAGTATTGGGAAGGGGGGTGGGGTGGCATTGTATGTCCGAGATCGCTTGAACTGTTGCATAAAAACGGGTATTAAGTCTGAAGTAACACATACAGAGTCTGTTTAGATAGAATTTTCAGAGGGGCATGAAAAACTGATTTTAGGAGTGATATACCGTCCCCCAAACTTAGATAGGGACCAAGGGAAACTACTATGGGAGGAAATTGTTAAGGTCACAAGGCACGATAATGTAGTAATTCTAGGAGACTTTAACTTTAGTCATGTTGATTGGAATTTCTTGACTGGGAATTTAGAATCATACGACTTCTTAGAAGTATTTCAGGATTGTTTTTTGAAGCAGTTTGTGACAGAACCTACAAGGGGAAATAACCTGCTTGACTTAGTTCTGGCAAACAATGAATCCCTTGTTAATAATTTAGAAATTTCAGAGGAACTGGGTGCTAGCGACCACAAATCAATTACATTTAGCATTGAATGGAAGTACGATAGTAGCGATAACTCAGTGACAGTCCCAGATTTTCGCTTAGCAGATTACGATGGGCTTAGAGAACACTTATCATCTGTTGACTGGGGTAACGAAGAGAGCTATCAATATGACAGTTTTCTGAACACTATACATGCTGCTCAAAGAGCGTTTATCCCATATAAAGAAATTAGATCAAATAGAAATGACCCAAAATGGATGAATAATAGGCTCAAATATCTACTAGGGCATAAGAAAGGAATTTATAGGCGTATCAAAAGAGGTGAGGGTCATCTTATGAATCAGTATATTGACATTAAGAGGGACATTAAAAAGGGGATAAGAAAAGCTAAAAGGGACTATGAAATTAAAGTTGCTAGGGATTCTAAAACTAACCCAAAAAGTTTTTTCCAGGTCTATAGAACAAAAGTTAGAGATAAGATAGGTCCCCTTAAAAATAACTATGGGCACCTTACTGACAAAGAGAATGAAATGTGCTTGATTTTAAATAATTATTTTCTCTCAGTTTTTACACAGGAAGACACTAACAATATTCCAGTAATTAATTTTTACAGTGGGCTAGAAGAAGATAAATTATGTAACATCACAGTCACTAGTGAGATGGTTGTGAAGCAGATAGACAGACTGAAGCAAAATAAGTCGCCGGGTCCTGATGAGGTTTTTTCAAGGGTTCTTAAGGAATGCAAAATGGAACTCTGTGAACCATTAACTAATATTTTTAATTTATCTCTTCAAACAGGTGTAGTGTCTGATATGTGGAAGATGGCTAATGTAATTCCTATTTTTAAAACAGGGGACAAGTCGTTACCGTCAAATTACCGCCCAATAAGCCTGACCTCAATTGTAGGCAAATTACTAGAGTCAATTATAGCTGAGATTATAAGAAGCCATCTCGATAAGCATAGCTTGATTAATGATACTCAGCATGGATTCACAAGAGGCCGGTCTTGTCTAACTAATTTATTAACTTTCTTCAGTAAAGCTTTTGAGGCTGTTGACCACAATAAAGAATTTGATATTATTTACTTAGATTTTAGTAAGGCTTTTGATAGAGTTCCGCACCATAGACTGTTAAAGAAAGTGGCAGCTCATGGCATTGGGGGAAAAGTGCTCTCGTGGATCGAGTCATGGCTCACTGACAGGAAGCAGAGAGTGTCCATAAATGGGGTTAAATCCGAGTGGGGATCTGTAACAAGTGGCGTTCCACAGGGATCAGTCTTGGGCCCGTTGTTGTTTATAATATATATCAATGATCTTGATGAGGGAATTACTAGTGATATGAGCAAATTCGCCGATGACACAAAGATAGGTAGGATAATTGATTCAAACGTAGATGTTATGGAACTTCAGGAGGATTTAAACAAACTCTATTCTTGGTCAGAAAAGTGGCAGATGCAGTTCAATGTAGATAAATGCAAGGTTCTGAAGCTTGGGAGTGCCCATAACCCTAGTACTTATAAGTTAAATGATGTAGAACTTAGCCATACAGATTGCGAAAAGGACTTGGGGGTTATGGTGAGCAGCAACCTTAAACCAAGACAGCAATGCCTAAGCGTACGTAATAAGGCAAATAGATTACTGGGATTTATATCAAGAAGTGTAAGCAACAGAAGTCCAGAGGTCATACTGCAGCTTTATACATCATTAGTAAGGCCTCACCTAGATTATGCAGCTCAGTTCTGGTCTCCGTATTACAAAATGGACATAAATTCGTTAGAAAACATTCAGCGTAGGATGACTAAATTAATACATAGCATTAGAAATCTTCCTTATGAAGAAAGATTGAAGACTCTTAAGTTACATTCACTTGTTAGACGAAGAATGAGGGGAGACCTGATCGAAGTGTATAAGTGGAAGATAGGTATTAATAAAGGGGATATTAATAAGGTCTTGAGGATGTCTCTCCAAGAGAGAACCCGCAGTAATGGATTTAAATTAGATAAGTTTAGATTTAGAAAGGACATAGGAAAGTATTGGTTTGGAAATAGGGTAGTTGATGAGTGGAACAGTCTACCTAGTTGGGTTATTGAGGCTGGGACTTTGGGTAGTTTCAAATCTAGGTTGGATAAGTACATGAGTGGGAGGGGTTGGATTTGAGTGGGACTTTCACATCAGAGCTTATTTCTTGGGTGGCATTGAAAATTGGGTTGGGCAAATGTTTTGTTAGTGGGATGAATTGTAAAGGACCTGCCTAGTATGGGCCAACAGGCCTCCTGCAGTGTTCCTCCTTTCTTATGTTCTTATGTTGAAATGACATAAACTGAAGCCTGTTAAGGGTTTTGCACTCTGACAGGGCTGGTGATCTTTTTTTCTCTCGCTTGGGTTCTACTCCCCGAATCTTTCTACTCCTGGAGCCCGGCCATGGGTCAGGCTCGGGAGGAATAATTTACAAATTTCTTGCAATTAGTATAAGATTTGTTTCACTTCTTAAATTCTTTTCCATCGTTCTTATTCCCATACCATTTCCTTTCCAATTTACGAGTCCTGGCCTGAGACCAGGGCACAGGCGCGATAATACACGGAACCATTAATAGATGTGAAAGATGTTCAAATTTTCTTCACTACTTACGCTTGTAGGTAACAGCGCTCCAGAGGTTAGGTTCGGTCCCCGACCGCACCTAATGTTTAACAATTCAGCCAGACTGTTGATAGCCGCATATCCCAATCCAACGAATACCCAACAGCTGGGTTGTGGGGGTCTATTTCGAAAAATTTAACATCCCTGCTGAAGACACTTAAGGGTTTGTGGCTAATTCCACTTACATTAGACGGGAATATAAACACAAATGCAGTATAATGTGATCCTTTATTGACTACGTTTCGCCCACACAGTGGGCTTTTTCAAGTCACAAACAGAACTACCTGGGGTGGAAGGAACGCGAGTATTTATAGTCCGGCTGAGGTCAGGTGAAGAATGCTGCATCTGATGATGTACCGAGTGGGGCTATAGAGTCTAAAAACTTGGGTAGCTTGGAAAGGAGATTGGATAAGTTTGTGAGCAGACCTTCTACAGTGTTCTTATGTGGGATAGCGATGAAGAAGTTTCTTGGCAAGTGGTTCAGCTATGTTATAGAAGCCACTATTCTGGTTGAAGTTGTCGGATATAGAAATAAGTGATGATTCCAGGATTCTTCGGTATTGAGTGTTGTCTTCTGTGGCGGTAAGTCTTGAGTTTCTGTAGTTTATCAAGTGGTTGTGTGAATTACGGTGTTGTACGCAGGCATTCCTTGTGTCGTCAGACCTGCTTGCGTATTGGTGTTCTGAAATACGTGTTTGGAGGTCCCTTGATGTTTCGCCCACGTATAACTTGTTGCAGTCATTACAAGGGATTATGTATACCCCTGCAGAGGATGGAGGCTTGTCCTGCCTACTACTGGTGATGTCCTTGATGGTCGTGGTTGTGGAGGTAGATACTTGGAATGATGTTTTGGCAAAGATGTTGGAAACATGTTTGGCAATGGAGTTGGTGGGAAGGACTATGTATCTCTTCTCGGCAGTGTCTTCTCTGGGTGTGTTGAAGATGTTTAATGCTCGCCGTCTGCAGTCTCTGATGAAGTGACGAGGATAGTGGAGTTTGGAAAATACTTGTTCAATTATAGTGCATTCTTCCTCAAGGAACTCGTTGCTGCAGATTCTGAGTGCACGCAGGAAGAAGCCTATAATTACACCACGTTTGGTTTTGGTGTCGTGGTGAGAGTAGAAGTGGAGAAGATCGTTTTGGTTGGTGGGTTTTCGATAGACTTTAAAACGAAGTTCGTGGTCAGCTTTGCAGAGTAGAACATAAAGGAAAGGAAGAGTGTTGTCGACTTCTTCTTCAAGTGTGAACTGGATTGAAGGCTCGACCTGGTTGAGCTTGTCTTGGAGAGCTTGAACGTTGAAGCGTTTAGGAGTTATGAGGAGAATGTCGTCAACATAACGGAGCCAGGTGACAGACGAAGGAATAATGGTGGAGAAACGTTCGGCTTCTAGATGTTCCATGTATAGGTTCGCCAGGACTGCACTGAGTGGCGAACCCATGGGTAGTCCAAAAGTCTGCTGAAAGAGGTGATTTTCGAAAGAGAAACACGTAAAGCCAACACATAGTTCAACAAGGTCGATGAAATCGCTGGCTGGAATGGGAAGATCAAGTGAATCGTCAATTTTCCTGCGCAAGAGATCGATGGCTTGTTTAGTAGGTACTTTAGTGAATAGGGAAGTCACGTCAAGGCTGGAAAGTTTCTTGTTCCTGATGTTGATGTTGCGAATGCGATTGAGAAGATCACCTGAGTGTTTGAGATGTGCTGGACTGATAGTGCCCAAGAGTTTCGAGAGGTGTTTGGCGAGAATTCCTGAGAGCTGGTGGGGAGCACTGCCTATTCCCGAGGATATGGGCCTCAGTGGGATACCAGGCTTGTGAGTCTTTGGCAGGCCGTACATTCTGGCAGGTCTGGGGTTGCTGGGCATGGTGTGCAGAAGTTTCTTCCCTTGTTCTGAGCTGCTCAGAATGCGGCGAGTCCTTTGAAGAAAAGTTTTAGTAAGGTTGTCCACTTGGTTAGTTGTGTTTATATTGCCATTGTGTCGGTATTTTATACCATTTATTTCCACATTAGACGGGAGTTGACCCTAGAGTGACTTGTGATCCTTTACTCGAGGGAGGGAGTCAAAACGTTATCATGGAAGTGAGACACACCAATACAGTGCCTTGTGGGGTCCTACATTTGAGGGTGAGTGACTAAGACAACTCACAAAAACACTGAACTAAAAATTCCCAAGGTCTTACTCCTGACTAGTCATTTGTCTTAGACTTGTATTGCTCTTGTTGATTCTGCTGTTGCTGCTCTTACTGCTGCTCTTGCTGCTTCTTCTGTTGTTGCTGCTTCTGCTGTTGGTACCACAACTGATTTCATTCACAGCTTTACAGCTGACTTGATTTTTGTAGATGAATGGTTCAGAGAATCGACACGTTGATAAATTAGACATGTGCAACTCTTGGGTATCTTTATTGAGGAAACGTTTCGCCACACAGTGGCTTTATCAGTCCATCCAAAGGAGAAACGTGAAGAACAGGTGGAGAATGAGGTAATCAGTCCCTGACCACATCGACTCAAGGTTGAGGGACTGATTACCTCATTCTCCACCTGTTCTTCACGTTTCTCCTTTGGATGGACTGATGAAGCCACTGTGTGGCGAAACGTTTCCTCAATAAAGATACCCAAGAGTTGCACATATGTCTAATTTATTGACCTGTTTTTGACATTTTCACTCACGCGGGCGTGCACAACCACACACACGGACACATACACATACATACATACATACATACGTACGTGTACACACACACACACACACACACACACACACACACACACACACACACACACAAACCAGGTCAAGTATTTGTCGACAAGTTCTTTTGACACCTAGTAACTACTACACAAACACACGCATTAAGACTTAAAAAAAAAAGGGGGGGGGGGGAATCGACAGGGAACAAACTGTTTGAATTATGAAATCAAGAGGACAGAATCATGGGAATATAGAAGAAAGTTGAAGAAACAGATGAACCATAGGGATGTACGAAGCATCTCATTCTCACTTTTGTTGAGTAGAATTATTTGGATGAGAAAATGAAAGTAAACCCAATACATAACTTTAAGAGTAAATATGGCCGACGCGGCCAAGTGTATCTCGACTCCCACAAACAACTCTAAATACAACTCGATGAGGATACACAATGACACTCACGCTCAATCACCAAATAATTGAACCTTCATGTTTCCAGCGCTACGCTTGCCGACAAAAATCTGGTATTAACCTCCCCTGACCTATGTTTACTTCCCCGTCTGCAAGCACACGTTAATTGACCCCCTTTTTTTGCTTCTTCTCACAAAGTATTAGTCATTTTTAAATGTACTGTCTCTCCTTTTGTTCGCCATATATATTTTAACTCCCTAAATCAGTGTAAATGGTCATCCTAACTCTGGTGCTTACGCCGAAATGCATGCAACGAGTACCAACAGCTTAAATGATCACGTTGCCAACGGGGAGACCTGGTCTCTGTCCGGGAGGCAGGGGGATTGTAGGATCGATAAGCTGGAAACAACCTAACCTAAAAAATATCTACAAGCTCTGAGCATACAGCAGTCTCTACCTGCTGCTGACTTCACGCAATAATTATACTTTTCAAGGCAACTGTTCTTTCCAGACTGGAATACTGTTACATACAGTCACATTTAAAATGAAATTGTAGTCCTGGAGAACAGACAAAAAAAAATTCCCTGCACATATCAGCTCAACCGAAAATATTGGGTACGCCTTAAATCCTTCAGCTGTACTTCCTGGGACCCAGGCGAGACAATCTATAAAATGTTTTAAGTGATACGTTTCAATTCTGAACACTGAAATTACTCTCTACCAGAGAAAGAAATTGAGCCTGTAGTGAAATAAGAACACTAAGCGATAACTCAAAATGGCTAGTCTTCGAAATACCCTCTTCATGTGTTAGTCCGATCAATTTATTTTTACTCTTACACTGATGACTTCTTAAACATTATATTAAAAAAAAAGTAACAATTACAATGAACTTAAACTACAGGTACCTATCGTGTACCTGTGTACCTGTTATTCTAACAAATTGTTTAAATTAAATTTTTCTTTGAAAACCAACTCAAAAAATGGCACTGGTGCAATCAGATTTAAATATTACCCACAAAACACGATTAATGGGTGTGGGGGAAAATATATATTCTTTGCACTATGCATGTGGGACACACTAGATAAAAAACATGATTGAATTACGAGTACAACCCGCACTGTCATATGTGTCGTTAATATTAACATACGTTAATATTAGCAACATACAACAGATTACTTTTCTTATAAAACAATTATCAAAAAAGATAGTCTTTTTTTTTTTTTACCTCACATGATATTTAACAATTTAGCAAAGTTGTCCACACAAAGCATGACCGGTGTGTACAATTAGCTCCCTTGCACTCTCCACAGACTACTGAGCATTCAAGACCATATTTTTTTTGCACTGCACGATACATCGTTTCGTACCCCAGTCCCTCTTGCAAATGCATCTGATTATATTAAGTAAAGCTTTTGGAGCTGGTAATGAAGACTAGATCAAGCAGCTTTAACAAATACCTGGCTCACTGATGCAATCTTTAACTCTGCCTTCTTTTCAATGTATGTTTTTAAAAGCAGTAAAAAAAGTGTGGTAAGAGTAACTGTTCTATTTTAAATAATGAAATAATGTCATGAGCGGCGTGCACGTCTGCTGAAGTGTCCATGCATCCACTCCTGATAATAGCCACAGCTTGCTTCACAATCCTCATTTGCTTTCGTGTCAAAGTTCATCAGCTTACGTTCTTCGCAAAAAAAGGATTCAGGATAGTTGTGATCCTGAAAGTTGCCATACTGGCCTTCCCAATTTAATTATTAATAACAATGTTGTCCCCGAAGTTTTGTACGATCTTTGCTCATCATTTTTCTGTCAAACAGTAGGCAGCTTTCTTGAATGCTTCTTTTCCTTTACACGTGTCAATGGGTCGTTATTTAGATATTTAGCATGTGTATTTGTAGGCTATAGGAATCAGTTTTTTTTATTCGAAAGTTTGAGCGGCATACTTGATATATAATAACTGCACCAATAAAACCTAGCATAAACATGATCCGACTTTCAACACTGAGCCCAATCGTCACTATGCTCTTTGTATATGCGTTAAATGGTTGAACATCAGTGGTTCTTACATAGCTTCCCAGCCTCTCCTTTCCCTTATAATTCTGCAGGATAACTGCATATTGTGCTATGTTCACTGAAAGTGAACCATGTTCTATGAGAACGAAGAATACGACTCCTTGAACATGGTTTCCAGATATTTTTTAAGCCATAGCTTATACTATTTCTGTTATAATACTTTTAAATTTTCATACAAATTCTCCTGCAGATTGTGGATGCTGTACAAATTCTCCTGCAGATTGTGGATGCTGTACACATTCCCCTGCAGATTGTGGATGCTGTACACATTCTCCTGCAGATTGTGGATGCTGTACACATTCTCCTGCAGATTGTGGATGCTGTGCACATTCTCCTGCAGATTGTGGATGCTGTGCACATTCTCCTGCAGATTGTGGATGCTGTACACATTCTCCTGCAGATTGTGGACGCTGTACACATTCTCCTGCAGATTGTGGACGCTGTACACATTCTCCTGCAGATTGTGGATGCTGTACACATTCTCCTGCAGATTGTGGATGCTGCACACATTCTCCTGCAGATTGTGGATGCTGTACACATTCTCCTGCAGATTGAGGATGCTGCACACATTCTCCTGCAGATTGTGGATGCTGTACACATTCTCCTGCAGATTGTGGATGCTGTACACATTCTCCTGCAGATTGTGGATGCTGCACACATTCTCCTGCAGATTGTGGATGCTGTACACATTCTCCTGCAGATTGTGGATGCTGTACACATTCTCCTGCAGATTGTGGATGCTGCACACATTCTCCTGCAGATTGTGGATGCTGTACACATTCTCCTGCAGATTGTGGACGCTGTACACATTCTCCTGCAGATTGTGGACGCTGTACACATTCTCCTGCAGATTGTGGATGCTGTACACATTCTCCTGCAGATTGTGGATGCTGTACACATTCTCCTGCAGATTGTGGATGCTGTACACATTCCCCTGCAGATTGTGGACGCTGTACACATTCTCCTGCAGATTGTGGATGCTGTACACATTCTCCTGCAGATTGTGGACGCTGTACACATTCTCCTGCAGATTGTGGACGCTGTACACATTCTCCTGCAGATTGTGGATGCTGTACACATTCTCCTGCAGATTGTGGATGCTGTACACATTCTCCTGCAGATTGTGGATGCTGTACACATTCTCCTGCAGATTGTGGATGCTGTACACATTCTCCTGCAGATTGTGGATGCTGTACACATTCTCCTGCAGATTGTGGACGCTGTACACATTCTCCTGCAGATTGTGGACGCTGTACACATTCTCCTGCAGATTGTGGACGCTGTACACATTCTCCTGCAGATTGTGGATGCTGTACACATTCTCCTGCAGATTGTGGATGCTGTACACATTCTCCTGCAGATTGTGGATGCTGTACACATTCCCCTGCAGATTGTGGATGCTGTACACATTCTCCTGCAGATTGTGGATGCTGTACACATTCCCCTGCAGATTGTGGATGCTGCACACATTCTCCTGCAGATTGTGGATGCTGTACACATTCCCCTGCAGATTGTGGATGCTGTACACATTCCCCTGCAGATTGTGGATGCTGTGCACATTCTCCTGCAGATTGTGGATGCTGTGCACATTCTCCTGCAGATTGTGGATGCTGTGCACATTCTCCTGCAGATTGTGGATGCTGTGCACATTCTCCTGCAGATTGTGGATGCTGTGCACATTCTCCTGCAGATTGTGGATGCTGTACACATTCTCCTGCAGATTGTGGATGCTGTACACATTCTCCTGCAGATTGTGGATGCTGTACACATTCTCCTGCAGATTGTGGATGCTGTACACATTCTCCTGCAGATTGTGGATGCTGTACACATTCTCCTGCAGATTGTGGATGCTGTACACATTCTCCTGCAGATTGTGGATGCTGTACACATTCTCCTGCAGATTGTGGATGCTGTACACATTCTCCTGCAGATTGTGGATGCTGTACACATTCTCCTGCAGATTGTGGATGCTGTACACATTCTCCTGCAGATTGTGGATGCTGTACACATTCTCCTGCAGATTGTGGATGCTGTACACATTCTCCTGCAGATTGTGGATGCTGCACACATTCTCCTGCAGATTGTGGATGCTGCACACATTCTCCTGCAGATTGTGGATGCTGCACACATTCTCCTGCAGATTGTGGATGCTGCACACATTCTCCTGCAGATTGTGGATGCTGCACACATTCTCCTGCAGATTGTGGATGCTGCACACATTCTCCTGCAGATTGTGGATGCTGCACACATTCTCCTGCAGATTGTGGATGCTGCACACATTCTCCTGCAGATTGTGGATGCTGCACACATTCTCCTGCAGATTGTGGATGCTGCACATTCTCCTGCAGATTGTGGATGCTGCACACATTCTCCTGCAGATTGTGGATGCTGCACACATTCTCCTGCAGATTGTGGATGCTGCACACATTCTCCTGCAGATTGTGGATGCTGCACACATTCTCCTGCAGATTGTGGATGCTGCACACATTCTCCTGCAGATTGTGGATGCTGCACACATTCTCCTGCAGATTGTGGATGCTGCACACATTCTCCTGCAGATTGTGGATGCTGCACACATTCTCCTGCAGATTGTGGATGCTGCACACATTCTCCTGCAGATTGTGGATGCTGCACACATTCTCCTGCAGATTGTGGATGCTGCACACATTCTCCTGCAGATTGTGGATGCTGTACACATTCTCCTGCAGATTGTGGATGCTGTACACATTCTCCTGCAGATTGTGGATGCTGTACACATTCTCCTGCAGATTGTGGATGCTGTACGGATTCTCCGGCAGACTGTGGATGCTGTACGGATTCTCCTGCAGATTGTGGATGCTGTACAGATTCTCCTGCAGATTGTGGATGCTGTACAGATTCTCCTGCAGATTGTGGATGCTGTACAGATTCTCCTGCAGATTGTGGATGCTGTACAGATTCTCCTGCAGACTGTGGATGCTGTACAGATTCTCCTGCAGATTGTGGATGCTGTACAGATTCTCCTGCAGATTGTGGATGCTGTACAGATTCTCCTGCAGATTGTGGATGCTGTACAGATTCTCCTGCAGACTGTGGATGCTGTACAGATTCTCCTGCAGACTGTGGATGCTGTACACATTCTCCTGCAGATTGTGGATGCTGTACACATTCTCCTGCAGACTGTGGATGCTGTACACATTCTCCTGCAGACTGTGGATGCTGTACAGATTCTCCGGCAGATTTGTGGATGCTGCCTTTAGTACCTATTCGGTTGATTCCATTGCTTTTCTTTCCTCGAAGTGCCCGAGTTTCTTGGTCTACAACAGTCTGTGATCTGCAAGGAGCTAAATCACACACTCCATAATCTTGAACGTTGAAAAAAAAAATTCATGCTTCAACAGTGAGTGAACAACAGGCAGAGTACAGGTTCGGCTTCAACAGTGAGTGAACAACAGGCAGAGTACAGGTTCGGCTTCAACAGTGAGTGAACAACAGGCAGAGTACAGGTTCGGCTTCAACAGTGAGTGAACAACACATTATTATTATTATTATAATCAAAAAGAAGCGCTAAGCCACAAGGGCTATACAGCGCTGCAGGGTAGGGAAGGAAGCAAGGGAATTGGATGGCAGAAGGGAGGGGGGATGATCAGCAGGTTACAGAAAACAGCGGGGCAGGGGATAGTACGGGGGTAGAGGGTAGCAAGAGATACAAGTAGAAAGGGCTGAAAGTATCAGAATTTGTGAAGTAAGTCAGTCGTTGTCAAAAAGTCAATGAGAGAGTCCGGATGAAAGGTGGGTCCATCAGCGAGAAGGGAAGGTAAAGAGAGAGCAGCGGGGCGAAGACGACGACAGAGGTAAATTCTGCGTGCTCGTTGATAAAGTGGGCAGTCCAACAGAATGTGGCTGACTGATAATGGAGCTTGGCAATTCTCACAGAGAGGAGCAAGACGCCTCTCCATGAGATATCCATGAGTAAGACGAGTATGGCCAATGCGAAGACGGGAGAGAGTAGTCTCCCAACCTCGACACTGGTGATAAGAAGACGGCCAGTAACCTATACTCGGTTTAATAGACTGAAGTTTGTTGCCGAGCATAGTAGACCAACGTTGTTGCCAACGGGTGTGAAGGTGGGAAGATATTACAGCAAAATAGTCCGTACATGGAATACCTCTATAAGAAACTGGTAGGTCATGTACTGCTGACCGCGCAGCAGTGTCTGCCTGTTCATTGCCCTGTACGTCAACATGACCAGGGACCCAACAAAAAACAATATCTTTATGCTTAGTAAAGATGCGGCGTAGCCAAAGTTGGATACGGAGGACTAAGGGGTGAGGTGTATCAAATTTTTGTATAGCCTGTAAAGCACTAAGGGAGTCTGAGACAACCACAAATGATGACACAGGCATAGATGCAATACGGATAAGTGCTGTAAGGATGGCATATAATTCAGCAGTAAAAATACTAGCTGAAGATAGTAAATGCCCTTGTACGACGCTGTCCGGAAACACTGCTGCGAATCCTACGCCGTCAGAAGACTTAGAGCCATCTGTGTACACAGCAATGGCATGAGAATGAGAGTGAAAGTGGTCAAGAAAAAGAGAGCGGGAAGCGACCGTAGACAGTTGGGCTTTCGAGCAAGGGAGGGAGAAAGAACAGACTCGAACAGCTGGAACTTCCCAGGGGGGTAGGGAAAAGTGAGATGCTACATGTACATAGAAAGGTGGTAGTTGAAGAGAAGACAAGAGCGAATGAAGGCGAAGAGAGAAGGGACGGAGTAAGCAGGGGCGGCGAACAAATAAAGAATGTCTACTAATATCAGTGACCATTCTATAAATGGAAGGATTGCGGAGATCATGAGAGCGTACATAGTAGCGCAGGCAATGGGCATCACGGCGATCGGATAAGGATGGAACGTTCGCTTCTGCATAGAGGCTTTCGACAGGGGAAGAGCGAAAAGCACCAAGGCATAAACGTAATCCTTGGTGATGAATGGGGTTAAGGCTAGAGAGAGTAGCAGGAGATGCCGCTGAATAGATCTGGTCACCATAATCAAGTTTCGATAAAATAAGGGTGGAATGTAGGTGAAGGAGGGTTCGACGATCAGCTCCCCACGAAAGATGAGCAAGGGTTTTAAGAAGGTTCAGCCGGCTGTGACAAGTTGCCTTCAGAGAGGTAATGTGAGGTTTCCAGGATAACCTACGATCAAAGAGGAGGCCCAGAAACTTGACTGTATCACGTTCAGGGATACGTGAGCCATAGAGGTACAAAGGATGATCAGAGATGACAGAGCGTCTAGTGAAAGTGATTTGGTGGGTTTTAGTGCTGGAAAATTTAAACCCATGTGTGGTGGCCCAATTGGAAACACGGTCGACTGCATGCTGGAGAGAAACTGTAAGGAGGTGACAGTCAGCGCCTGCACAGGCAATAGCGAAGTCATCAACATAGAGTGATGACCAAATATTTGATGGAAGACTAGAGGCCAAATCATTAATAGCAAGGAGAAAAAGTGTTGTGCTCAGAACACATCCCTGGGGGACACCTTCAGCTTGGACAAAGTCCGGGGAGAGCACATTATTAACCCGAACACGGAAATGCCTGTCAGTTAAAAAGTTCTTAAGGAAGGATGGTAGATTGCCTCGAAGGCCTAAGGAGTGGGCTTGGGCTAAAATATTATACCTCCAAGTTGTGTCATATGCCTTCTCAAGGTCAAAAAATATGGCAATAACTGAGTGGTTATTCGCAAAGGCATTACGAACATACGTATCCAAGCGCAGTAAGGGGTCTATGGTAGAACGTCCCTTACGAAAGCCATATTGACGAGTGGAGAGACTGTTGTGTGTCTCTAAATACCACACTAAACGTCTATTTACTAGACGTTCCATTACTTTGCAAACTGCACTGGTAAGAGCAATGGGACGATAGTGGGAGGTTTCATGTCCCGTAGTGCCTGGTTTGCGGAAAGGGAGAACAATGGCGGATTTCCACAGCTGTGGAAGAACTCCTTGTGACCAAATAAGATTGTAAAGGCGTAATAGGACTGCAAGGGCTGACTGATGTAAATGTTGTAGCATACGAATATGAATGTCGTCGGGCCCAGCTGCCGATGATCGACAAGCTGAGAGTGTTGCCTCCAGTTCTTGAAGTGTAAAAGGCACATTATACTGTTCTTCTCTGAGAGAAGAAAAGTCCAAGGGTGCTAACTCTCTGGCAGACTTTGAGGAAAGAAATGAGGGGCATAGATGGAGTCCCTGAGAAATACGGACCAGATGATTGCCAATTTCATTGGCAACATCTAGTGGGTTTGCTATATCAACACCGGCAACCCGCAGAACAGGAGCCGGGTCAGGAGAATATTTACCACTCAGTTTTCGTACTTTTTTCCAGACTGCACTCATAGAGGAAGCAGAGGTGATGGTGGAGACATAATCTCGCCAGCAAGTGCGTTTAGCGTCACGGATGACACGGCGAGCGATCGCACGCTTCTGTTTAAAATCAAGGAGTCGCTCTGTGGTTCTATTGTACCGGTACCTGCCCCATGCAGCGCGTTTCAAACGTACTGCACGAGCACAAGCAGGAGACCACCAAGGCACGCATTTCTGAGAATGCCTGCCCGAAGTTTGGGGTATAGAATGAGAAGCTGCGGTGAAAACGGAGGACGAGAAGAGGTGTAAAAGCTCATCGATGGAGGACGAAGAAGGAACCTCTTTAAAAACAGTCAGGTGTGAGTAAAGGTTCCAATTTGCCCGATTAAATTGCCAGCGTGGGGTGCGAAGAGGTGGCGAATATGAAGGGGAAGTAAGAATGATTGGGAAATGATCACTGTCATGTAAGTCCGGGAGAACAGACCAAGTAAAGTCTAATGCGGCGGAGGAAGAGCAAACTGAGAGATCGATGCAAGAGAGAGTATGAGTCCGAGGATCAAAATGGGTGTGAGTACCTGTATTTAAAACATGGAGGGGGTGGGTGGCAAGAAAAGCCTCTAACTGAATTCCACGGGAATCACAGTGAGACCCTCCCCAGAGGAAATGGTGGGCATTAAAATCACCAAGTAACAGAATCGGTGGCGGTAATGACGAAACAAGGAAGGCAAAATCCGGAATAGATAATGCCCGAGAAGGAGAGAGATATAAAGAACAGAGCGTATACCACCTATGTAAGTGGATACGGGCTGCTGTGTAATGCAGCGAAGTATGAACAAATAGCTGATGGTACGGAATATCAGTGCGGAGAAGAAGGGCACTTTCATTAAAGGTCCCATCAGGAAAAGGATCTGAAGAATACAATAAATTATAGCCTGAGATGTGAGAAATAACAGCAGAGTGTAATTTTGGTTCCTGTAAGCAAACACCAACAGGGGCAAACTGGGAGAGTAACATCTGAAGCTCACCCCGATTACCCCTGAGGCCGCGTATATTCCACTGTAAAAAGGCCATGATTGGCAATGATAAAGATACTTGAAATCCGCAGGTAAGGGTTCCTACGGACTAGAAGGGTTAGAAAAGTCCACATGCGGAGGCAGTGGAAAATGTTCAAGCAGCGAAGGAACGGTGCGCTGTGAAGAAAGGAGTTGCGCAGATGGAGCAGAGGAGAGAGAAAGAGCGGAAGGTGGATCAGTGTCCATTGATGGTTTGGTCTCTGCAATATATTCAGAGATTGCTTCAAGTGTTTCGGAATTCAGAGATGTCGTATGGGAGACAATATTGGGAATGGTAGGGGGAGGATGAGTAAAGATTGGAACTGTATTGGACTGTACCAAGGTAGGGGGGGGCGAAAGGGTGGAGGGAACTGGAGAAGCGTGGCAGGGGACAGAAGAGACAGGAACCTGGGAGGTGGCAGAAGAGGAAGAAACTTGGGAGGGAACAGGGGAGGAAGGTACATTACGAGGAGGAGGGTGAACCTCTGCACTTGTAACTGAGCCAGTGAGAGGGGAAGAACTAGGGACAGAGACAGGGAGGGTAAAATGAGGAGGTGGAAGATGGGTAGGAGGTGTTACCGGACCTTTTTTTGACTTTTGAGAAGTAGAGGGACGATTGGGAAGAGGTGTCGTACGAGGTCTCGTCGATACTGAGGCTTGTAAGAGAGAACTCGAAGAAGCGAGATTAGACTGAGGCGTTGAAGTAGGGACGTCTGAGCCGAGGACAGCAAAAGGATTAGATACAGGAGTGATTATGGGAGAGGTAACCACAGAGGTGGGTGTAGAAGATGGGATACCAGAAGTGGGGGGACGTTTTGAAACACGGGAATAAGAAACACGTGGGAGTCTCCCTTGGAGGCGGAGATGAGAAACTGCCATGGCATAAGGGAGACCTTCTGTCTCTTTGAGGTAACGGATTTCCCGCTCGTTTAAATAGACCTGACAACGGCGAGAGTACGAAGGGTGAGCCTCATGACAGTTAAGGCAAGAGGGAGATCGATTGCAAGACGTATTAGAATGGTCATCGGCACCACAGACTGGGCATTCGGCGATAGATCTGCAATATTTCGCTGGATGGCCAAATCGCCAGCAATTTCTACACTGTTGTGGTGTAGGGATCACCTTTCGAACTTGTAACCGATGTCCTGCTATATAAACGGAGGATGGGAGTTCTCGGCTGTCAAAAGTTAAACGAGCCACATTGCTAGGGTATCGTCTCCGCCCACGGGCAGGAAGAACGTAAGTGTCTACCTTGAGGATTGGGAGATCTTGGAGTTCCAGCTGTTCTAGAATGTCGGTGCCACATGTCTGGAAATTTTGTTGAACTATGGTATGGGGCAGAATAACGGTACCACTACAAGAATTGAGGGAATGATGTTTTTCAAGGGTGACAGGAACAGTATCTATATGGGAAAGACGAGAGAGCTCACGAGCCTGGGTAGCATTCTGTACGGTAATGATGCGCGTACCGCTCTTAAGAGCATGAAAAGAAATATCTTTACCAACATGGCGTAGGAGTGCCTTGCCAATACTATGGTCAGAAAGATAGGCAGTAGAGGAAGTTGGTCGTAAAGTGAAGAATTTAGTCCACTGTTCAGTCTGAAACTGAGCGTGGAAAGGTAGTGAAGGACGTGTCGATCGTTTCTGAGAAGAACGAGAAGGTGAAGGTGGAGAAGTATCATCAGCAGGTAATTGTCGTTGACGTTTAGGCGTGGGACCAGAGTTGGTCCGACGTGGAACGGGTCGGCGATTTGAAAATTGCCGCACCGTAGAGGGAGAGGCCGGAAGCATAGTCAGAGGAGAGCGAAGGTCTGATAAATCGAAGGAGTCAGTCGAGGCCTCAGTACCTGAAGCGGGTGAGGAAACAGCACCGGCAATAGGTACAGAGGCATGAGGAATGTCTGAAGAGTGGTCCAAAGACGAGGCGGGGTCAGAACGGGGTGCGGTATCAAGAAGGGGCCCGGGGGTACCAGGTTCATGGACTAGGGCTGCCATGGTTAGGTTACTTCTTTCTTTTTGTTTTTAAGAAAAAAAAAGAAAGAAGAAAAGAAAATAAAAATAAAAAAAAGAAAAAAAAAAAAGGGGGGACCGGGGAGGGATAGTTCCTAGGAGGAATGAAAGGGCCAGAAATCTCCCTCCGCGCCCAAGAGGACTCGACACCGCTAGTAGCGCAGATGCAGCATGGAACCCGTGCCATACCCTACCCTTCATGCCAGTAAACCAGCAATCTGGGATAGCAACCTCACATCTGCCGAGCTACCTCGGTGGACAAAAGAGAGGGCGGCCGGATATCCGCCACAAAGCATACCTCCTTCAGCCACCACCCCCGGAATCCGAAAGGTGGCTTCCAGAGATACACCCGTCGCCCAAAAGACACCCAAAGCTACTCCGGGATACCGGAGAGGGATCGGGACATCCCTAGGCAATCCAGATTCCACGGCAAACTACGCCACCGCCAAGAAACCTCAACGGAATGGGATGGACCCCGGTGTCCTTTCCCCTACCTAGGAACTAGCGCGCCTGTGGGAGAAATCCCAAAGGACAAAAAGAGGAAGGGCAAAAGGGAGGAGTGGGGAGGAGGAGGAGGAAAGGAAAAAGGGGAGGATGGGGAGGATGGGATAGGGGAGGGGAGATTGGGGGGTAATTAGGTTCGGTCTGAGGAAGAAGACCGATAGGTCTAATTCCTCAGACCAAGAGCCTCTTCACCACGCCAAGGAGCCCCCCTTGAAGAGGAAAAATCTTTGACAGTGCTCGACTCATTGGTCAGTGTTGAACCCGCATTATATTTAAGGGTTATATGGTAAGGTTCAGTGGGTGGCGTGGTGGGTGGGCTAGGAGGTGACTCAGGGACAGGCTGGCACCACCACCACCACTTTGCAGCACCCATCCCTGCACCCTCACACACCCGCGCCAGATCGATAGTCCCAGAGTCATGACAATCAGGCTATTATCACCGCCACGGCTGCCCCCTTCCTTCCCCCATCCCCGCCCCACAGTCTCGTCCTCGCCTGGTATCATTACGGCCAGGCACTGGGCCAGGAATCCCTAAAACAGGTCAATAAGAGTTAAGAGGCGGAATCAGCAGTTATAGCACAACCCCTGTAAACAGTTTGATGTGTTAATGCATACTTTTAAAACTGTACTATTGTTCATTTAGCTACCTCTTCTTTTGTACATTTAGTAACTCCTGTCTAATAATCTGAGTCTAGTTTTTAAGTAGTATTTAAGCATTAGGATTAGTTTACCTAAAATGCACTGCATACTATTGCCTTTTCGTGCCTAATAATACTTTATTACATGTAAACTACATTAATTGTATACTGCAGAAAAAAAATAAAGTATTTGTATTTTGTACTACACTGGGTCTCTCCCAGATAACAGTATCATGTGCAACGATCACTACCAAGGCGAAAAGAAACACAAGAAAATCAGTAAATATGGAACCCAAAATATTTTTCACCAACAAAACCATAATCAGAAGCCTTCTCACTACCCGTTTATCTGGAGTCGCATTCGGAGGTCACCGCCTTCTCGGCCCGGCCCCAGACCAGGCCCCCTTGCATATAAACTGAGCATGGCATCTCGCAGTATTAGCCTATATTAAAACAATGGTTATAATTATAACGTAATTTTTTAAAGGGGGCGAACCGGTAAGCCAACGGAAGGCCCCGGACAGATGACCAAAAGCTCCAGTAGTGGCTCATCATATGAACAAAAGAAAGAAGAAACACTGCAGCAGGCCTACTAGCCCATGCGAGGCAGGTCCAGTTCTCCCACCTGCAGGGGTATACATAATCCCTTGTAATGACTGCAACAAGTTATACGTGGGCGAAACATCAAGGGACCTCCAAACACGTATTTCAGAACACCAATACGCAAGCAGGTCTGACGACACAAGGAATGCCTGCGTACAACACCGTAATTCACACAACCACTTGATAAACTACAGAAACTCAAGACTTATCGCCACAGAAGACAACACCCAATACCGAAGAATCCTGGAATCATCACTTATTTCTATATCCGACAACTTCAACCAGAATAGTGGCTTCTATAACATAGCTGAACCACTTGCCAAGAAACTTCTTCATCGCTATCCCACATAAGAACACTGTAGAAGGTCTGCTCACAAACTTGTCCAGTCTCCTTTCCAAGCTACCCAAGTTTTTAGACTCTACAACCCAACTCGGTACATCATCAGATGCAGCATTCTTCACCTGACCTCAGCCGGACTATAAATACTCGCGTTCCTTCCACCCCAGGTAGTTCTGTTTGTGACTTGAAAAAGCCCACTGTGTGGGCGAAACGTAGTCAATAAAGGATCACATTATACTGCATTTGTGTTTATATTGCCATTGTGTCGGTATTTTATACCATTTATTCCCACCTGCTTAAGCCAATGCCTTGACATAGTCAGGTCAGTCACATTCACTTAAGGGAGGAGCACGGCATCTGACCTAGTAGCTCAAGCTAGTCAGGTCCAACTCAGACCCACCCACACCCACTCGTGTATTTATCCAACCTATTTAAAAACTACACAACGTCTTAGTTTCTATGATGGTACTCGGGAGATTGTTCCACTCATCCACAACTCTATTACCAAACCAGTGCCTTCCTATATGGTTCCTGAATCTGAGTTTTTGGAATTTAAAATCAAGACCTACCTCAGGAAACACTTGTTCTGTTTCTTGACAGACTTTACCTAACCTATGTATTAACTTGTTCCCCGTTCCTCAATAACATGTAGTGGTGGAAATAAATGGTATAAAATACCGACACAATGGAAATATAAACACATATGCAGTATAATGTGATCCTTTATTGACTACGTTTCGCCCACACAGTGGGCTTTTTCAAGTCACAAACAGTTCTGTTTGTGACTTGAAAAAGCCCACTGTGTGGGCGAAACGTAGTCAATAAAGGATCACATTATACTGCATATGTGTTTATATTTCCAACATGTAGTGGTATATTCAATGACCACGGCCAAGTAACTATATAATAATAGAGAACTAAACACACTTGGGTGAAGTAGAAGGTCGATTCTCAGTTCGCTAATCGACAAACTATTCCCACACAGCCTGGCTTTCCATTACTAAGTAAACGAGTTAATTCCAGAATCAATAATATGCATCAATGTTTACCAATCAGTTCCAGACTTTAAACATATTAGACCTACATGATGGCCTGGTGATTGTTGTGCAGATGATCGACCACTCCCCCAGGGCAGCTCCCTAGTCAATCACAGTTGTGAATAAATGGTTTAGAAATCCGACAGACTGATAACTGAGACACTTGTGCAACATTTGAGAATCTTTATTCTGGAAACTTTTTGCCAGCCAGTGGCTTCTTCAGTCCAATACAGAGAAAAGTGGAAGATGACGAGGAGTTTGAGGTAATCAGTCCCACAGCCTCAAGACTCAAGAAATCGTAATGACACGATTGCAAACAAACCATACCCCCGGCCGGGCTGGAGTTTTAAGACTCTATGACCGGCCGGGGGTATGGTTCCACAGCCTCAAGTTGTGTTCAGTCCATCAATCTTGGACACTTGTTGCCTAAGTGTCTCATCAATCACAGTTCTGTTTTAATAAACCATGTTCACAATCCGTCTCGTAACTGAATAATTACACAGATCCCATAAATTCTCAGCAGTGAATCAAAGCTAACGGTTTACTTTCAGAGGTTTTCAGGGGCCAACGCCCCCGCTGCCCGGTCGTAGACCAGACCTCCTGGTGGATGGCCTGGTCAACCAGGCTGTTGGTTCTCGCTCGACTGATCAAAAAGTGACTTGAGGTACTCGAGTTTCCTGTTGAAGGAAGTCAGGGGTCCGTTGGTAATCCCTCTTTATGGATTATTATTACTACAACTTGGGAGAGTTAAACCCGCAGGGGTCAGCGCCTTGGGGAACGTTTAATCCGATAGACGTTCAAACCAAATTCCTTGGATCATAAGCCTGAGCTCACCGACTTCAAGGAAAGTACCTTTACGGGTTTAATAGAAGAAAAGAGGGTGTTGAAGAGCGTTATCTCTCGGTGTACTGTCACTGAGTTATCTCTCGGTGTACTGTCACTGAGTTATCTCTCGGTGTACTGTCACTGAGTTATCTCTCGGTGTACTGTCACTGAGTTATCTCTCGGTGTACTGTCACTGAGTTATCTCTCGGTGTACTGTCACTGAGTTATCTCTCGGTGTACTGTCACTGAGTTATCTCTCGGTGTACTGTCACTGAGTTATCTCTCGGTGTACTGTCACTGAGTTATCTCTCGGTGTACTGTCACTGAGTTATCTCTCGGTGTACTGTCACTGAGTTATCTCTCAGTGTAGTTACCGAGTAATCTCTCAGTATAGTTACCGAGTAATCTCTCAGTGTAGTTACCGAGTAATCTCTCAGTGTAGTTACCGAGTAATCTCTCAGTGTAGTTACCGAGTAATCTCTCAGTGTAGTTACCGAGTAATCTCTCAGTGTAGTTACCGAGTAATCTCTCAGTGTAGTTACCGAGTAATCTCTCAGTGTAGTTACCGAGTAATCTCTCAGTGTAGTTACCGAGTAATCTCTCAGTGTAGTTACCGAATAATCTCTCAGTGTAGTTACCGAGTAATCTCTCAGTGTAGTTACCGAGTAATCTCCCAGTGTAGTTACCGAGTAATCTCTCAGTGTAGTTACCGAGTAATCTCTCAGTGTACTTACCGAGTAATCCCTGTGTACTCGGTGGACCCTTGCTCTTGACTGGGGTATTTTATTTTTTGCGTTCATAAGGAGTAATACCGTGTGCAGGTCTGAGACCAATCCTACTAGAATTTTCAGGCGTACATTATGATGTATCTTTCTCTTCTATTTCAAGTGTTTCTAGTAGTTAAAATGCTAGACTGAATTTATACAGACAATGAACGTTTTCAGTGCGTTTTCCAGGTCTACAATTTCACATTCCTTTAACTGGGCCGTTGGTACACAACAATATTCCAGGCTAGAGAGAACAAATGACTTTCTTTTCATCACTGGCTCAGCATCTCATGTCTTTAAAGTTCTTGTTATAAGAACATAAGAAAGAAGGAACACTGCAACAGACCTACTGACCCATGCGGAGCAGGTCCATGCCCCCCCCCCGGATTAGACCAATGACCCACTCCCCGGATTATCCCAATGACCCCACCCAGTCTGGTCATCCCCACTCAAGGATGGAGCACTGTACCAGACCCAGCAGCACAAGCTAGTCAGGTCCAACTCACACCCACCCACACATGTATTTATCCAACCTATTTTTAAAACTACACAACGTTTTAGCCTTAATAACTGTACTCGGGAGCTTGTTCCACTCATCCACAACTCTATTACCAAACCAGTGCTTTCCTATATCCTTCCTGAATCTGAATTTTTCCAACTTGAAACCATTGCTGCGAGTCCTGTCTTGGCTGGAAATTTTCAGCACACTATTTACATCCCCTTTATTTATTCCTGTTTTCCATTTATACACCTCGATCATATCCCCCCTAATTCTACGCCTTTCGAGAGAGTGCAGATTCAGGGCCTTCAGTCTATCCTCATAGGGAAGATTTCTGATACATGGGATCCTCTTTGTCATCCTCCTTTGTACGTTTTCCAGAGCATTTATATCCATTCTGTAATACGGTGACCAGAACTAAGCAGCATAGTCTAAATAAGGCCTAACCAAGGATATATAGAGTTGAAGAACTTGAGGACTTCTATTATTTATACTTCTAGATATGAAGCCAAGAACTCTGTTAGCTTTATTGTGAACACTAATGCACTGTTGTCTTGGTTTTAGGTTACTGCTAACCAGAACTCCTAAATCCTTTTCGCAATCGGTAGTATTAAGATCTACATTATTTAGTTTATATGTGGCATGGTTATTTAACTGTCCAACATTTAGAACTTTGCATTTGTCAATATTAAACTGCATCTGCCACTTCTCCGACCATTGCGTCAGTCTAATCAAATTATCCTGGAGTGCTCTAATGTCCTCATTAGAATGAATTGGACGGCCTATTTTGGTGTCATCAGCAAATTTGCTTATGTCGCTATTTATTCCCTCATCTATGTCGTTTATGTAAATTGTGAACAACAACGGGCCCAACACTGACCCCTGAGGAACACCGCTTGTGACGTGCCCCCATTCTGATTTCTCCCCATTTATGCAAACTCTCTGCTGTCTATTTGTCAGCCATACCTCTACCCAGGAAAAAAATTCTCCTATTCCGTGTGCCCTAAGTTTCCTCAATAGCTTCTGGTGTGGAACTCTATCGAAAGCCTTACTGAAGTCCATATACACTATCATATTCATTACCATGATCTACCTCCTCAAACACCTTAGTGAAAAAAGTTAGTAAATTCGTAAGACAGGAACGCCCCTTTGTAAAACCGTGTTGAGAATCATTAATCAATCTGTGCCTGTCAAGATGGCTACGAATTGCTTCGGCAATTATTGATTCCATAAATTTTCCCACTATGGAGGTAAGGCTTATTGGTCTATAGTTCGAAGCCAAGGACCTGTCACCTGCCTTGTAAATAGGTATTACATTTGCCATTTTCCACTTATCAGGCACTATGCCAGTTTGTAGTGATATGTTAAAAAGATTAGCCAAAGGTATGCTAAGTTCCTCTTTACATTCCTTTAACACCCTTGCGAGCAGTTCATCAGGACCTGGGGATTTGTTAGGTTTTAGTTTCTCTATTTGTCTGAGGACCATGTCACTAGTTACCGCAATCGTACAGAGTTTATCATCATCCTGTTCTACGTAATCTATTATTTCAGGAATATCGCTAGTATTTACCTGGGTGAAAACTGAGAGGAAGTAGGTATTTAGAATTTCACACATATCCTTATCACTGTCAGTGATCTGACCAGAGTTACTCTTAAGTGGGCCAATCTTGTCCCTAACCTTACTTCTGTATTCCTGAAAGAACTTAGCCTCATAATCTCTTTTTGCTTTTCTTATTCCTATTTTTATTTCTCTCTTTAATTGAATATATTGATTTCTTAACTGCCCATTCCCTCTTTTGATACGCCTATATATGCCTCTCTTTTGACCAATGAGATGTTTTAATCTATTGTTCATCCATTTGGGATCATTTTTGTTAGATCTAATTTCCCTACTCGGAACAAAATTGTTGTAGAGTCGATCATTTTCCTTCCGGCAGCAATGGTAAAATTTTTATGATTTTTGAATGCCCTAGAGGTGAGTTAAGGCCTAATTAACCGGGCCTTTACTGCTGGCCCCACACAGTATAACGTACGAACCACAGCCCGGCTGTTCAGGCACTGATCTGAAGGGTTCCCTTTTGAAGAGCGCCAGAGGTTTGTTGGTAATTCTCCTTGTGCATGGCGGGAGGATGCTACGGAGTTGTGGACCTCTCACACTCATAGCTGAACAGTCAACATTGAAGCTAGCCCCCAGGTTAGACTACAAAGGCAGAACACCCCCTCGAAACCTGTCACAGGTAGGTTGCAACTTAACTCATCTCACACACTTTCACGTATTGCTCAGCACTGACTTCTAAACGTGTTTCACAAGCAGTATTTTTATTTTAAGTTAGGTTATACAAATCTATATCACCACAAATAACCAATTAAATATATATAGAGGCGACACGCCTTGCAGCGTAGTGTAAAAACCCAGAAAACATAACAATCAGAACATTTTTGAGGTAAGCATGGAGTGAGGTTTGGCTGTAGGCAGGCTTGCACGATGATATCTTGGGAGCTTCATACATATCAAAGGCAGTGGCGGTGACCATGACGTCATTAAGGGGGAGGGTGTGGTCATTGTGAAGGACACGTCCTAGAGTTATGCATGAGCGATCACTTGCGGCTGATGGATGGCTGCTGAGGCCAGAAAAGATGCATAATACGATACACCTAGTGAACTGGTCTCTCGGACAATATTACAGTACTACTCTGAAGTAAAAAGTATATGGAAACTGAAATTTGCTTAAATAACCAGTAATGCATTTATATTATTTTAAAATTTTGAATAGGCTATGTAAGCCTACAACCAGCTAGTAGCAACAGATTGATCAGGCCTTTACCAAGGGTAGAAAAACCCTTGAAACTCTTCACGGGTGTGTAGTGTAGACAGAGATTTAGTGCTTTTAAATTTTATATACAGTATTACATTGAAATTTAAACATATACACATGCAAGTATAAACCATATACAACTACCATTACTTACACACAAGGTTCAGGGTTTAACAGTAGAAGTACACTAAACCCAAGTAAAAAAAAAATGCATCGTCTATACTTAGCTATATAGAAAGACGGCGCAAAATACCACCATTAAAAACTAGGGGCGCGACGAGTATGAGAGAACTCGGTAAGAGTGAGATATCCCCGGCTCTTCAACGCCCTCCTTGCATGCATAAGGGTAATTACCAACAAGCCTTGGACCTCGTCATTTAGCCTCTTACATGGAACTTTCAATCTACTGAATGTTTTGTGTTTGTCCTATACACGTTTTCAGTCTATTTCTTCCATAGCGAAGCAACTGAAACATGTCCTCACTGAGCCACACTAAGATATGATGTTCGAAGATTTACGGTGTCGTCGAATAACGCCACGCTACTAGATTCTGGTGTCATCAGTAAAGGATAAGGTGCTATGATACGTCTTTGTCTATGTCCATAAGTTTCTCGCTACTGCTTTACTGCCACTTTTGTTAAGCTAGTCTGCCCTCCACAGACTACTGAAAGCTTGAGAATGTCGTTCTTGTAATTTTTTATGAATATGGCATTGGAAGAGTCTGGACCTGGGGCATTCTATCAATGGCTTCTTCAAAGTAAACTGGGTATATGACATCATTAGAAATTGTGGATATAATAGCTGCTTTTTGAGTTTCATTCATGAAACACTGTAGACTGTTAGGTAAGACACACATGCAACAGTTAGGTAACTATTTCGAAACGTTTCCCCTACACAGTAGGCTTCTTCAGTCGAATACAGAAAAGTTGATAGAAGCAGAAGATACTTGAAGACGATGTAATCAGTCCATCACCCTTTAAGTTTTGAGGTGGTCAGTCCCTCAGTCTGGAGAAGAGTATTGTTCCATAGTCTGAAACAATATGGAGTTGAAGTGACAGGATGGAGCCTTGTATACCGCCAAGAGGTGAGATGTAGGACACTAGTAGAGGTAAGAATGAAGTCATTGGGAGGTCAGGTCCCTCTCAAATCCAGCCATTCTCACTAGTACAAGTAGTGCAAGTTGATTTCAGGTCTGTACCAAGATACTCTTGTGTTGCAGTGTCTGACAGTGAACAGGTCTTGGTCTTGGTCCAGACCTGAAATCAACTTGCACTACTACTAGTGAGAATGGCTGGATTTGAGAGGGACCTGACCTCCCAATGACTTCATTCTTACCTCTACTAGTGGCCTACATCTCACCTCTTGGCGGTATATAAGGCTCCATCCTGTCACTTCAACTCCATATTGTTTCAGACTATGGAACAATACTCTTCTCCAGGGTGATGGACTGATTACATCGTCTACAAGTATCTTCTGCTTCTATCAACTTTTCTGTACTCGACTGAAAAAGCCTACTGTGTAGGAGAAACGTTTCGAAATAAAGTTACCTAACTGTTGCATGTGTGTCTCACCTAACAACCTGTCGGTATTTCATACCATTTTAATGTTCACACTGTAGACTGACGACTTGTTGTAGTGTGACATCACTATTTCACTCATTTCTTCGTGGTGGTCATCAATGTATATTCCATCAGTAAGTGATGGCCCTATAATGGATGTGGGTTCTACCCTGGATTTTGAGTACGGGAAAAAGTATTCGTGCACGATGTTCTCCATTTCCCTATGCAGTTTTCTTTCGTGCTTCAGTGAGTCTGCTGTCTCTGAGATCTTTAATCCATCATCATCGTTTGTAGGAGCGACCGACGGGAGGTTTACGTTTATCTGTTCATGTTTGGTTCTGTTATTAGTATTCTGCTAAGGGTGTCTGGCAACATGAAGCATATAAAAGCATTGGTATCCCCTAACCCACTGCCAAACATACCATGGCCAATTTTACTAAGCTGCTTGCCGCGGTTAAATATATGTTTTTATAGGTTTAGGTAACCCAAGTTTTTCACTAAAATCAACACGATTTGGAGAAAAATTGTTAACGTTTGATCAAACATTGGCCATGAGCAAAACGTCAAAAACCGACATTTTAAAATGAGAATGGGTATCATCCCAACTATGTAAGTTAAAGGATGAGATGTGTTGCTAGTCACGTGGCAGTATCGCTCACCGCCCTCCATCCATTCCCCTAAGCAGTGGAACATGGCAGTGATCATTCATATTAGGCCAGCGTCTTCAAGACAACTAGAAGAGTTCCTGAGTTATGTCCTTGATTAGCCGGGCTGTTGTCTTTATGAAGGACAAAATGCTGCGACAGCCCGTCCTCACGCTGCAACATCAACTTTCTGATTTTTAAATAAAATCAAATTTTTTAATCTTTCGTATTTTTCCATTTTTTTTTTTTGCTTTTCTATTACAATAAAAACTTATGCTTAATCAAAAATAAACAAAAACACAAATGAATGGTCTTGGAAAAATAATCAATTTAAATGTGAACGTTTCTCTCTTGGCAAGCTAATGTGATAGCGGTGAGCACAAACAGGTTGATTGACCACGTCATTAACTAGGAGTCCTGCTCCGAGAGTGGATAGCAGCGGGGATTATCTCCACAACTGATTAAATCCAGTGTCTCGTATATTACATATACACTTATGCTGCTTATTTACAATCAGTTTAAGCGCAATCCTTGCATGGGCTGCAGAAATTCACATTTTTTTTTTTAACTCAGAGGCGCCCAATGGACAAAATCATCAATATGCACCTGGGCCAGCCGAAGACTTAATTAACGCTCGTGCAGGTCAAAGCTGCAAATTTACACAATTAATGCACAATGACCGTAGCTTATTAAGCCAGAGTAAATATTTTTAGCTTCACTTCTTTCCCTATTAACCTTCATTCAATCACGCCCCGATATGCTTTCATTTTTTCCTTGCTAAATAAATAACGTGGCACTGAAAAGTTTAAAATATACTTCCGCTGTACATGCAGTTTGGCTGACCAGACAGTCAACAAGGAAGTTTGGCCGGGCTTCTGGGGTAGAACCCTCGAAACCGGTAACAATAATATAGTTGTGATATTTACAGAGGGCTTTAACCGTGAAGGTCACTCAGCCCTTGTGCTAATTACGATACAAAACGCACACAATAAATGCAAAGATAAAATTAAGAAATCATAAAAGCTACAGACGAGAATGAAACGCACAACAAAATAAATACTATCATATAAAGTTAAAATTGCCAGCTTCAATAAAACACATTAAATTATTAATGTCATAAGACTCCTAAAAGATCCCTAACAGGCACTTCGGTAATTATAAAAACCATGAAGGCGGAAAGGCCTAAGACGTATGCAACGTGTTTAAATGTGTACCAAAGTCTGCAGCATACAGTAAGCTACACAATAGGACTCACGAAATCGTAATGACACGATTGTAAACAAACCATACCACGGGCGGGGTAGGAACCCGCGATCAGAGTCTCAAAACTCCAGACCGTCGCGTTAGCCACTGGACCAGCTAGCCACAATAAGATTCGTCCAACTAGGTATATTTCTACACCATAGGAAGGTTAGCATAGGCACAACTGTGACCACAAATGCAAGTTTTTATGGTCACAGTGGTGCGTATACTAACCTTCCTATGGTGTAGAAATATACCTAGTTGGACGAATCTTATTGTGGCTAGCTGGTCCAGTGGCTAACGCAACGGTCTGGAGTTTTGAGAGACTCTGATCGCGGGTTCTATCCCCGCCCGTGGTATGGTTTACACAATAGGAAGGTGAGAGGGTGTTTGGAAAGAAAAGGCAGGAGATTGGTAACAGTAGCACAACCAACATAATACGAACCAGCATGGTTTTAGAGCAGGACGATCATGTCTGTCACAGCTGCTGAACCATTATGACAGAATTACGGAGGCACTGGAAGACGACCAAAACGCATATGTGATTTACACAGATTTTGCAAAGGCGTTCGACAAATGCGATCATGGAGTGATAGCGCACAAAATGAGGGCCATGGGCATTACGGGGAAGGTAGGCAGATGGATTTTCGGTTTTCTAACACACACAACACAAATAGTAGTAGTGAACATGGCAAGATCCAGCATCAGCGAGGTCAAAAGCTCAGTGCCCCTAGGCACTGTCCTGCTGTTCCTCATCCTCATAGCATAGACAAAAGCACCCGGTACACTTTTGTATCATCATTTGCAGATGACACTAAAATAAGCATGAAAGTCAGTATGGAAGAGGACACTGAAAAAGTACAGGAAGACAAACAGGGTTTTGCAGTGGGCAGTGGAAAACAACATGATGTCCAATAAATAACAAAAAAGGGCACAATACCGTGACTGGAACGATACGCAGATAACCAGCATTTACTAATTTACCAGCATTTACCATTTACTAAGTCACACTGTGTGACTTTGTAAATGGTCCAAGTCGGACCGAAACGTCGTCGTAAGCTTCTCTCTTTTATGTGCGGGTTATTTGTGTATGATGTCCAATGGTGATAAGGTCCAGCTGCTTAGGTATGGAAAGAATGAAGAACTCAAAAGGAGCACTATATACAAAACTCAAGAGGGTCACCAAATAGAACGTAAGGAACACGTAAAAGACCTAGGAATAATTATGTCAGCTGACCTTTCTTTTAAAGACCATAACAAGACAAAGATCACGACAGCCAGGAAGATGACGGGGTGGGTATTGAGAACTTTCAAAACAAGGGAAATAATGCCGATGGTGACACTCTTCAAATCGCTAGTGCTCCCTCACTTAGAATATTGCTCAGTGCTGACGGCCCCGTTCAAGGCAGGAGAAATATCGGAGCTGGAACAAATACAGAGATCGTTTACGGCTCACATTGAGCCAGTAAAGCACCTAAAGTACTGGGAACGCCTGCAAGTCTTGAACATGTGCTCATTGGAGCGGAGGAGAGAGAGGTACATGATAATATATACCTGGAAAGTACTCGAGGGCCTGGTCCCAAATCTGCACACTGCCATAACAACATACTGAGTGAGAGATATGGGAGGAAGTGTAAAATAAACCCATTGAGGAGCAGGGGTGCGGTGGGGACAATAAGGGAACACTGTATCAACATCCGGGGTCCCAGACTTTTCAACATCTTACCAGAAGATATCAGAAACAATGCTGGAACAAGTGTAGAAGTCTTCAAGAGGAAACTAGACAAGTATCTTCACCAGGTGCAATATCAACCAGGCTGTGATGGATATATGGGGCAGCGGGCCTTCAGCAGCAACAGCCTAGTTGACCAGGCAAGCACCAGACGAGCTCAGAGAGTAGATATACTCTCGAAATTCTTCAAAGGCATGTATAATGTTTCAAGCAGATGGAACTTTCCACACTTTAAATACCTTCCTGAAATTATCAAGACGATTATACTGCATTAGCTCTAATATTACCTATCACCTTTTTGGGATAGGCAATAGGAACAAAACTACTTTTAGAATACAAGGTTCAGATAACTGACAAATTATATTAAATTCCACAAAAATGACGAGAAAGCTTTTATTCCCATGACCTTTCGTTTAAGAAACTTTATAAAGCTTACTCCAGAGCAAAACAATGCCTAAAATAAAAAGATTAATCTGCAGTGTTTTCAATAGCGTATCCGCTAGCCTGCATGCTGACAGTCACCACCCAGTAAAAATTACTGCAACGTGGATTACTTGAAGGCGATGTAACTGTTTCAGCTGTTATAAGCTGCGACATATTTCACAGATACAAAACAGGACGGAAAACCGGTGGTTACGCATTTTAGGCAGTCTTAAAATTAACGATTAATTGCTGGACAGTATTCCGTTGGGTACAAGTATTAGAATGTTATGGCTTACGGTACCAGTACACGAGTTGAACATTTTATGACGATTAAGAAAGAAAATTGTAATAGTGAATACTGAAATGAAGGGAAATTTTGGTTATAATATACTCAAAGGAACAGCAGTAACATTAAGAACACAAGTATGAAATGAAAACTGAGACACGTGCAACATCTGGATATCTTTACTGTAGACAGAAGATGATGTAATCAGTCCCTCAGTCTTGGAGTTGGTGTGAAGAGCACCGTAGTCGTAAAGATTCTGAGGGACTGATTACCTCATCTTCTGTACACAGTTCTACTGTCTTCAAATTATGTCCTTGACTCTGTATTGATAAAGCCACTGGAGGGCGAAACGTCTACAATAAAGATACCCAGATGTTGCACGTGTGTCTCGGTTTTCATCTTGTCGGTATTGTAGACCATTTTTGTACAACAGGTATGAAAGTTAATTCGAGAAATTTGCTAAAAACTAATGTGGGAAGTCCACATAGAATTTGCGATGAGTTGGTTTAGTTTCATACACTAGTTCCCGATCCACGGGGCTGTTATGCCTAAGCTAGACTACGTACTGTTAGCACCAACAACCTGACTGGTCACGCCATCAACCAGAAAACCCAGAGAATCGACAGCAGGTAGACAACAGGCACATTTCCTTGTGATTTATCTGACTACTTTCAAGGATTTTCTACCCTTCCAGCCCAACCCTGTGGATTCCTCGTTCAACTAGCCTGGTACTGTTAGAAGCAGCTGGTTCATGTACATAGCTATCACAGCCTAGTTTATCTGGCACTTGACTCGGGTAATGATTCCATTTCCCTATCAAGACATTAAATATCTAAATTCTTACGTTACATCGTCGCCAACGGGTTGCCAACAGCCACAACGTCGCCAACAGCCACAACGTCGCCAACAGCCACAACGTCGCCAACAGCCACATCGCCAACAGCCACAACGTACGCAAGACAGATACAAAGTGATTAACTATATGAATCATTACGAGACAGATGTAAATGACCATATCAGCCTAGAGGTTTGCTGTATCCTCGATGAATGGCAATCTCATACAGATTCTAGTATCATCTACGAAGGATATTAGAATCTGTATGGAAATGACCGCTATTTGAAGACACGGTAAATCTCCAAGATGATACATAACAGGTTTTCACTGGGAAACTTGAAACAATGTTTTTTTTTCTACCTCCTCGAGTCGAGTGAATAACATGTTGAACCCAAGGCTGGTAGAGGGCAGGGGAATTCTACCTTATCTTAACTCTACCTAATGACGCTTCCAGGGGTCACAGCCCCCGCGGTCCAGTCCCAGACCAGACCTAGATATTAACTTGATCGACCAGGCTGTACGTAGTCCAGTGTATGTAAAGTAACTGGGCTGATCAGGAATTATTTCTCTCTTACTGTACTCGTCTGCCTTTGTTCTTTACTGGAGGTATTTTGCATCGTCTGCCATGTCTTGTGCTCTCATACGGAGTGATATAGGTGGGCAGGTTTGGGACCAGTGCCTCCAGAATTTTCCGAGTGTTAATTATGTCGTACCTTTGTGTACCTCACCATCCACGTGTAAATATCCACATTCTAAGGGAGGTTGAGGTAAATGCCACTTATACAATAGGTTTAACAGTGACTGACTGTGCTCAAGATACTAGAAACCAGTATTACCGATCGATGAAGCTTAAGAGATGGAACCGGAAACAAGGAGCCAGGACTCGACCCTCGGAAACATAAATCTGAGAGTCGATCGGTGACTACAAATGGAGGAATAGTGAGCGATCGGTAATTCTGGAGTGTACTACCCGCCTCAACCGCGGCTTGGGTCTATCTCGCGAGCGTCACCTCTATACTTTGTAACTCAGTTATCCTTGTATTAAGCTTCGCCAGTTCAAAATCATAGTTTATAAATGGAAACTGGGTCAACACTGGGAGGGGATGGAAGGGAGGGGATTGGTGTGAAGGAGGGGACATGGTTCACCTGCCCCCCTTCTCATCTGCGACTGCTTGACAGAGTAGAGAACAGAGCAAGACGTCTCATCTCTCGCCTGGACCAATCCTGGATAGATCTGTCATTTCAGTAGAGCCTTCAACACAGGAGGGATGTGGGTGGCATTACTGTTATGTACAAGGCCAATATTGTCGAAGTACCACACTTGGATCCACTTCGAGGACAGCGTGAAGCAAGCTTCTATACCACAAGACGGGCAGAAAGCAGCAACTTCACTCTGGCTGTACCCTTCTCCAGAACATCACTTCATTCGAGATCATTTATTCCCAGGATGACTCGAGTATGGAACACATTCGTACAGCATTATGATGTCAACGAGATAATGTCAGTTGATCAGAAGAAAATGCTGGCCCACAGACGACTCCAGCTTTATCCTGTTCCCTACTTGTATGTTTCATAACAATAAAAATGCTTTCAAATGAGCTCATGTAGGTAACAGCTCTTAGCTTGTCAATAAAGTTAGGAATCCTTAACTTGTAAATAGCTTGTCAATAAAGCTAGTGATCCTTAACTTAACCTTGTCAAACCCTGTGTTAAAAAAAAGGGGGAATGAAAGACGGTTAGGGAGGGGAATTACCAAGAAGCCTACCTGTAGTCTACCTGGAGAGTATTCTGGTGTTAATATCCACGGCCTGGTCTCAGACCAGGTCTCCCGGTGGATGACCTGATCAACCAGGCTGTTGGTGCTAGCTGCATATCCAACTGAACCGCCACAGACTGCATGATCAGGCACTGAGGAATTTGTCCAGTTCTTTCTTGACAGCCAGGGGTCTGTTCGTAATCCCTTATGCATGAAAGGAGGGCATTGAGAAGTCTTGGTCCCTTCACACTTAACGAGCATTTTCTTTGCTTATTAACTACAACCCTCCTTTTCATTAAGGTTATTCTGCACCTTCCAGAATTTTCGAAGTGCATATTATAATGTATATCTGTCGCCTAAATTCCAAGGAGTACAGATCAAGGGATTTGAAACGTTCCAAGTAATTTAGGCGCTTAACTGAATCTATGTTAGCAGTTAAGGTTTCTGCACTTTCTCCAGGTCTGCAGCTTAACCTGCTTTGCATGGAATTATTAAAAGAGTACCTTTATCCCAACCTAGAGAAAGCAAGTGACTTCAGGAATATCATCATTGACTTGGCATCCCTTGTTTTGAAGGTTCTAGTTAAGCAACCTAGCATTTTCCTTGCCGGTTGTGATAGTAACATTGTTGTGATCCTTGAAGGTGAGATCTTCTGACAATATCACTTCAAGGTTTCTCACAATAGTCTCGCATTATTGAGCGATACAAGTTTGTTGTAAACTCCGTTACAATCTTTATTTTCTGTATTTTCATAACAGAGTAAATGAAACTTGTCTTCACTGAGCATCATACTGCTGCTAATATCCCAGTGCCAGACTTTGTTTATATCAGCATGGAGGTCTGCCACTCTCATAATTCCCTCAGTGCAATGATTGATATCACTGGCTGCCTTCAAGAGGGAACTGGGTAAGTTCCTCTAATCAATTACTGACCAGCCGACCTGTGGTTCGTACGCTGGACTGCGTGCGACAGGCAGTAACAGGCTGGTTGATCAGGCCTTGATCCACTGGAACACCTGGTCTAGGACCGGGCCTAATGAGCGCTTACCCTATGAAGCATCAGATATCCAAGAAGGGATGAGAAGCAGAGAAAGGATGGTGTGGGGTGCATCGAGGTGACCTGGGAGAAAGAACTAGGAAGTAATAATTGGTTACAGAAATGATTAGGTGAGAGAATTGGAAAAATAAATATTACAATAAAAAAAAAGTGCTTTCTTACCTAAACACAATTTTATAACTACACAACACAGTCAGCAAGATCTACTTTTACAGTATAAAAATAATGAAGGCTTATACACTAAAGTACCATACAAAAGGCAATGAAGCTATGCAGTAAAGAAGAATTTACGTTTAAAACCTTAAGGAAAAATCAGGTCCAAAAATCTTACACTGAAAGCACATCATCATTGTAAATAAAAATAACTGGATACCTAACCTTGACAACAAGAAATGCCAACCACATGACAATGCTCTTTAAGGAGATTGTATTTTACAGACTGTAATATTGATATACACCAAGAGCTTTATATAAGACATTGATATTATAGATCTGTAGAGAATGTCGAGACCCTTAACTGCCCTAATCAAATGCCTAAATTATAAGGCAAGACGAAGATTTCTCAAACAATAATCCTTAAGTTTAACCGAGAAATATTATACCTCTAAATACATATCTGATGAGGAGGTCCTCCGTTGGAGGTCGAAATATACATCTTCCACATCTTTTGCTTCCTTCCATCTCCGGTATGTGTGTCTGTTATACTGATCAGCGTTCACATATTAATATTATTATTAAGATGTTATAGAAAGTTTAAAGAATTCACTGATGGCTTTAGGCTGATTTAGTAACTTGCCAGGTAACGTAGAGGTAGGCGAGATATACGGCCATTGACTAGCTTCGTCTTATTTGAATAATGGGGTTCACAGCGGGCCGTGTGGTGTGTGCCGAAACCAGTCCAGGAGGGGAGCTTGTTAACTGTAAGGCCGCAGATCTAGGAGTGAGAGCGACGCATGGCTGTGTATGTCTAACTTGAAGCAGTGCCCTATGGTGGGCATTAGGTGAACTAGGCCCACAAAAAACTCGCTCCGAAGGGGTACTATGAAAAGTAGCAGTAGGCTTACTGTCTACACATACAAGGTCCGAGGGATGCAAGTAAACGTGTGTATTTGTGGAAGATTAAATTCTAAATATCTCATTCAGCTTCTCAGAACTGGGGCGCGTACGCAGGATACAATAGGTATTACCCCCCTGAACTGCAACACTGAGTCGCTGAAACAGAAAAAAAAAACATATGCTTTGAGATTCCTAATTGCCCCCCCCCCTTTTTTTCCTAGCTCCTTAATTAATGAACTTGGATGCACACACTCCATGAGCCGAGGGTCTCTCAATCTATGGGAACAAACATTCATCTAAAGCCAGCAGTCAGATTCAAACCCAGGAACTCACCCCTCTGCCTAGGCAGTCAAACCCGCATGACCCAGCCACATATACAACTTAACTTTGCACAGAGAGAAGACACTATACAATACCACTGTCAACACCAAGACACACCCTCACACTCTCCTCAAGGCTCACCCAGCATGACTGCAGGCGGTGTTTACCACTCAGGTGCTGCCCTAATGAACACACTTCTCCCTCCTCAGTTTGTGCAACGTAACGTGTGAAAAGAATTAGAATCTGAAGAAAATGTGAAAATGAGAGACGGTGAAGTGTTAACAGATTAAATAAGAGGAATTGACGAGATAATAGGAGAAAAGTGATACGAGATTATAGGAGTGATGAGATGATGTAGGAGTAGATAGATGAAAAGGGGTGAGAGATCATGAAATGGGGAAAGTCATGACAAATTACAGAAGAGGTGAAAGATTATAGAATGAGAGAAGATTGTAGGAGGGGAGATAATGAGATTACATTAGAAGAGAACATAAGTGATGAATTTTAGAAGGAGAGAGGATATTATACGAGGGGAAATATTACTATTACAGTAGCGGTGGGGGAAAGACGAGTCTACAGAGGGAAAGAAGATGAGAAATGATGAAACGTTAAGAAATATAGTGATGCGAGGTGAATGAATAAGAACGAAAAATATTAACACACTGAAAGGAAACAGAAATACTGGAATGAAATGGGGAGAGAAGTAAACAAACAAAAAAATATCCAAAATGAGCTGGGATATGAGAAGGAGAACGGTAGAAATAAGAGAGAAGACAAGGAAGAAAAGAAGCAGGTGCCAAAGAAAGTAGCAAAAACAGGACGGACGAAGATCAACACCAATTACAGCGAAGATGAATTTTTAAGATAACATCATATGCCAGTCAAACACAGCATTTCATTTGTCAACACTGCATTTAATATCTTAGGCGGGAATTATTAAGTCTTCCAACACTACACTACACTACACTTCACTACACTACACTACACTGCACTACACTACACTACACACACACACCCCCACCCACCCACCCACTCCCGCAGAAGGACTCCAACCGCGACAATCCCAACGCAACTGAGCAATCTAACCCAGAACCCACACACTGTTCCCTCAGCCACCAATCCGCACATCACAAACCTCACCCCAACAGCTGCCCCCTATGGGCATTCTGACCCCACTCCCCTCATCACAAACCCCACCCACACCAGAGCCCCCCATAGGCCCCCACCAAGCCTCTCACTCCCCCAACCCCAATATTCTCCCAGGACCACAGTGATAGAAAAGAAGCTGAAGGTTTGGTACACAAACGCGGACAGAATAACGAATAAATATGAGTGGCACGAAAGAATCAGCGAGAAATCCCCAGACATCATAGCAGTCACAGAAACGAAACTCGCTGAGACAATAACAGACGCAATCTTCCCACCGGGATATCAGATCCTGTGGAAAGATAGGAGTAGAAGGGGAGGAGGGGTTGCACTGCTCATAAAAAACCGATGGGGATTTGAGGAAATGGAAGGCATGAACGTGATTGGAGAAAGGGACTACATAATAGGTACAATTCAGTCTGGAGAACAAAGTAGTCATTGGAGTGATGTATAACTCACCACAGAACTGCAGGAGGCCAAGAGAGGAGTACGAAGAAAACAACAGAGCGATGGTGGACACACTGGCTGAGGTGGCAAGAAGAGCTCACTGGAGCAAAGTTACTGGTAATGGGCGATTTCAACCACAGGGAGATCGAATGGGAAAACCTGGAGCCACATGGGGGTCCCGAAACATGGAGAGCCAAGATGATCGATGTGGTACTTGAAAACCTCATGCATCAACATGTCAAGGACACTACCAGAGAGGGGAGGATGAGCCAAGAAGACTGGATCTTGTGTTCACCCTAAGAAGTTCAGACATTGAGGACATCACTTACGAGAAGCCCCATGGAGCTAGCGATCACGTAGTTCTGAGTTTTGATTATATATTAGAGTTACAAGTGGAGAAGGTAACAGGAACTGAATGAGAAAAGCCAAACTATAAAAGGGGGGACTAAACAGATATGAGAAACTTCCTGCAGGAGGTTCAGTGGGACAGAGAACTGGTAGGAAAATCAGTAAACGAGATGGAATATGTAACAACAAAGTGCAAGGAGGCAGAGGAAAAGTTTGTTCCCAAGGGAAATAGAAATAATAGGAAGACCAAAGCGAATCCTTGGTTTACCCGAAGGTGTAGGGAGGCAAAAACGAAGTGCACCAGAGAATGGAAAAGGTACAAGAGGCAAAGGACCCAGGAAAATAAGGAGATTATTAGAAGAGCCAGAAACGAGTATGCACAGATAAGGAGGGAGGCCCAGCGACAGTACGAAAACGACATAGATCGAAAGACAAGTCTGACCCGAAACTGCTGTATAGCCACAGTAGGAGGAAGACAACAGTTAAAGACCAGGTGATAAGGCTGAGGAAAGAAGTGGGGAACTCACAAGAAACGATAAAGAAGTATGTGAGGAGCTCAATATGAGATTTAAGGAAGTATTTGCAGTGGAGACAGGAAGGCCTCTGGGGAGACAGAACAGAGGACACCAGCAAGGAATATACGAACAAGTGTTGGATGGCATACATACAAATGAGGAGGAGGTAAAGAAGCTGCCAAGGGACATCGATACCTCAAAGGCAATGGGACCGGACAACATCTCCCCATGGGTCCTTAGAGAAGGAGCAGAGATGCTGTGTGTGCCTCTAACCACAATCTTCAACACATCCCTTGAAGGAAATAAATGGTATAAAATACCGACACAATGGAAATATAAACACAAATGCAGTATAATGTGATCCTTTATTGACAACGTTTCACCCACGCAGTGGGCTTTTTCAAGTCACACACGGATCTACCTGGGGTTGGAAGGTACGGGAGTATTTATAGTTCAGAACGTTGAGGTCAGGTGAAGATTGCTGCATCAGATGATCTACCGGGTGGGGTTATAGAGTCTTGGGTAGCTAGGCGGGGATATTGGACAAGTTGTGAGTAGACC
>NC_091364.1:10036512-10051512 GCF_038502225.1 Cherax quadricarinatus | reverse complement strand
CGCCTACGTTCCAAGGAATATAGTTCAGGACACTGTTTCCTAGTCATTCAGATGTTTGAATGTATACGGACAGTGAAAGTTCCCTGTACGTTTTCTAGCTCAGCAATTTCGCCTGCCTTGAATGGGGGCACCTTTGGACCCGTTCAAATATTTTGAAGTGCAAAGTTAGCGTCATTTGTCTATAGTATTTTGCTATTGTTTTACCGGCACCTTTGTGAAGGAAGAGGGGAAGGGGGAAAGCAATATTAGTGGGACGACACCCATGTTCAGGTTCCTTCTCCACAGAATATTAAATGCTCCAGATAATGGTTTCTTGCAATTTTTGACGAATATTGATTTCCACGAGTCTGGGCACAGAGATGAATTAATGGGTATACCTTCGATAGGTTCTTCAAAGTCAACTGGGGATAGGGATACATCAGAAATTGTGGAGATGTGGGCTCTATTTTGGGTAGAATTTAGGAAAATTCCTAAGGGTCGTAGAATGGGTCTGTAGAATGATGAGTGGATCACTGATTAGTATTATTGTGACTTCAGTATTTCACTCATATCCTTATAATTAAGCGTACGTTCCATCTTCTTTAAGTGAGGCCCTTACACTGAATGTGGATTTTGCGTACGAGACGAGGTATTTGGGGTTTCCTTTAGTTTCATTTGTGACTCTTTGCTTCCTCTTCTGAACTCTTATATGATACAATAAGCTTGTGATCTAAGTTCTCTATTACCCTAACCAGTCTCCTTTCGTGCTTCCGAGAATCTGCTGTCTTTCATAGGCTCTGGTATCCATAGATTTCGCCTGTAGAGAGAGCGAGCGCCCCTTTCCCTGCGGGCCGCTAGTATCAACTTAGTGATCGATCAGGAAATTAACCAAGAAGTTGACTGCAAGAGCAGAGAAACCCTCGAAACTGGTTATAGGTAAGAATCGCGGTTAAGCAATATGAAAGCCTAAAGGTGTTCCCGAGGACAAGTGTTTTCTCTACCTGCCCCCAGAGCACATGGCGGAAGTATGAGACCAAGAGCAAATCAATACCCAGTACTTCCATTTTCTGCATGGCAACGAGACCATAAATGCTTATTTTCATTTCCGGGTATTTTAAATTATTTTACACAATCCACTCGCTTTACTTTTTATCTTCTAGAAGATCAATGTTGGTAAATGCTCACGATATTTTATATTCTTCAGAGTGCATCACGGGATCCATCAACCCTTATAATCATCCCGAATACAAAATAATTCATTAAAAAAAAAAAAACAGCGCTGAAAAAAAAAATCATCTTAATGTAAACAGGAGCAGGAATGTGGGAGGAAAGGCATTCTGGCAGTAGCGAGCAGCCAAGAATCAAGATTGGACCCTTGCAATGCTTTACAATATTCTCTAAAATTACTTCTCACTCTCTCTCTCTCTCTCTCTCTCTCTTGCACTATATATGCTATACAAGATAGCCCCTCATCTAATAACTATGAACTAGTCTAATGCCCTTTTGAAATTATGTTAACTGGGTGGCTATTCCACCAAACACGGCTTTTATATAGAACTTTCCATTAATGTAAAGAAAAAAGTATGCCTCTGTCCTTATACTTTTGTATGACTAACAAAGTTATCGAAATATCCAGAAAATTTTCTACAGTAATCCTTCTGAATATTCCTTTGATGAGTTCCGAGAGGTTTTCTACTCCCAGAGCCTTGAGCCAGACTCGTCTGGTGCTTGCCTGGTCAACCAGGCTGCTACTGCTGGCGGCCCGCTGACCCACATATCCATCACAGTTTGGCTGATCTGGCACCTGGAGAAGATACTTATCCAGTTTCCTCATGAAGACTTCTACACTTGTCACAGCAGAGTTTCTGATATCTTCCTGGATATTTCCTATCATTAAATATCCTGAATATTCCTTGATTTCCTGAATATTCCTTGATTTCCTGAATATTCCATGTCACCACACATCCTAAATATTCCTATTCCGAATATTTCTATTTATTGGCGTTGCAGATGAATCCTCATCCATCATATGAACCTACACAATATTACAATACTATGAAAATACTGAAGCAGTATTAGTAACATACTGGTTAAAAATCCCAATTACAATACGTATTAAGTAACCAAACTAAATTAATATAGCCTATATAATACCGATTTATAAGATAATTAAACTTCCATTACCTTTGTATAGAATTAACACATCTCAAAGACTAAATGAAGGAAAAAATTAAGTACTAAATTAAAACAATCAGTAGAAACAATACAACAATACTGCTATGTAATTTGTTCAGTAATATAATAATACATTTAGTCTTCTCTGAAATGTGTTAGTTGTATATAATCTTAATTCAAGTATAATTTTGTTACTCAATATTACATAACTTATATTATTGTAGTCTGGTTACTAATTCATAGTGTAATTTTGTATTACTGAGAGATGAACGCTTTGCTATTTAATACATCGAATGTTCGCATGAATCATACACCAGTTATGCAAAATAAATTATCAGTACAGTGTACAAAAAATTAAAGATAAAATTATTAATATTTTGACGGTTATACTTGCGTAACTGCCTAAATTAGTATAGTAAAATATTATAGCCTGGTGCAGGCTATACTAATTTACAATGGTTTATCCTTCCACGACCATGCCAACTTCATTAACCCTAACACTAAAATGTGCGATTAGAATATACATTCCGATTTTTACTGATTTCTGGCCGTGTGGTTTTTAGTATATCTATTTTTGAAGCTATTTTAAAGTTCCCTTCACCACCTCCGCATCCAACTCATTATCCTGACTACCATTCTGACACTACACAAATACTTCATAACATCCCTATGGCTCATCTGTCCTCAGCTATACCACCTGTGTCCCCTTATTCCTTGTTACGACTCTACCCTTCCGCCTGCAAGAGAATTATTACCCATCTATATATAATGGAATATTGGCTGCGGTGTCTCTTGCTGCTCCTCAACCATGTGGGGAACGACGCACCAATATGTACAAGCAGCAGCTTATCTGGAAATCTATTCAAGCCTCCCGTTGATAGCCTGATCAGTGAGGCTGTTGGTGCTCCCTGCATGTGGCCAGACGTAAGCACTGTGGCTGATCAGAAACTTTTCCAAGTTCCGTTTTGAAGATGGGACATTGTACTGCCCTTACATGCCTTCATTATCCAGCCCCCGACAAACAGCATCATATTCCCCAACCATATTTCACTTGCTGCCCCCCCCCCCCCTCTTTGAAGAAAAAATCAATGAAGTTGGTATAAAATGGAATATAGCTGATGGTTATGGACATACCTGAGCTCCTAAGAAAATAGGATACAGCTGTTTGGCGTGTGAGAACCTCACCTTCCAACCTATACGGAGATTCGAAAGAAAAATAAATAAATGCATAGTGAATGATTCAATGAAATAAACTTGGGAGTCAAAGTGAATACTTCCAGAAAAAAAAAACTAGAGTATTTAAAATAATAAAAACCGTCAAATTTCAAATAGATATTTAGACGTTTCGGCCTTTTCTACATAATTATCAAGTCACGACTTGATGGTCCAAAACGATCTAGAGAGAGTCGTCTGAAGATTTATCCACAGTTTGTGGACTAGCTATGAATTGTTCCAGGCACGTTACTACGGCTTAAATTTAAGCTTGCACCTGCTGTTATATTAATTATGTAATGAAAAACGATTTGAGAATACAAACAAATCCTATATTGCAAACAATTTCAGTGAGTTTATCAGCCAGAGTTTTTACCATCTGACAATTAAATGTTTTCTGTTAACACTGAAGTTGTGCTGCTGGAGGTTGACTTGGTGTAAAGAACATTAGTGCAAGAGACAACAATGTATGGAGAGACAACAATGTATGGGAACGTGTTCTCACTAATGGACCTGATCACTGATAAGGGGCAGCGCCGTGTGCATGCGAAATTACTTCTCTATCCTTGTTTTACTCGGTTAGGGCGGCTACCATCAACCGCCGGTCACAGACCAGGTGGCCTGTGATCGCGCCGTATTTATGGCCTCTGAATCGACAAGAAGTTACTGTCAACTTCTGAACATTCTCCGTTTACAGGTTTAAAACTTTTAATCCATTCTGTTTTTGGTTTCATTAGAGAAGAGTATTTTAAATAAATATTAAAGGGTATGCCTCCACCACTTCAGGGTCATTCCACCTCCTGACCACCCCAGACTGAAAAAGTACTTTCTGAAATCTCTGACTCGTCGGTCTTTAGCTTCTATGCCACCTTATACCTGTTTCTCGCCTCTCAAAGTCTATCTGTGTCTACCCTTTCAACTTTCGCTCAGTATTTTATGTTGTCTCCCCCTTTGTTCTTCTTTCCTATAATGTCGTCAGGTACAGTTCCTTTAGCCACTCCTCATAACTCGTTCTCCTTAACTCTGAGACAAATCTCCTTGCAAACCTTCGCACTTTCTCCAGTTTCTTAAAATGCTTTATCAGGTATTGGTTCTATACTAGTGCCTGCCATATGTTCTATAGAGGGCCTAACATATGTTGTATAAAAGGTCTTTAATAACTGTCGAGATTCCTGAAGGCTACTCTTTAGCTTTGTTAGATAAGTATTGGCAATGTGCGCGCGTGCATGCGTGTAATAACAAAATAGTAAATTAAAAAATGTGCGCGACATGTCTGGTAGCTTAGTGTGTATCTGAAAATAAATACAGCTAAACTCTTCACTCTTTTTTCCCACTGGTGGTGTGAGGACGGAATGTTGTGGGGGCGAGTGTGTTCCCCTGACCCCGCTACTTAATCTGCCTTGACCAACATTTACTGGGTTGTCTTCACGGCCCCTTTATCATACCTGTTCTTAACCTATAGAATTGGCCTCCACCAGTTCCTAGTGGAACAGATTATTTTCATAAAGGGAGTAAAAAACCTGCAAGGTCACACAGTGCCTGGGGGAACGAGAGGCAACAGAGTTCGACCCAAGAAAGGGAAACGTAGGTCCAGTTCCTTATATCAAAAGCTTTAATGAGCCTCTGTTGAGGGGTGCAGGAGCAGAGCGGTACGTGTGTGGTTTAGTTACCTCAATCCTTCATCTACAATTTGAACAGGAAGCTTTAGTGCTTAGACTAAGTTTCGGTCCATCCTGGACCATTATCAAGTGGGTTGTGACTTGGTAGTGGTCCAGTTACGGTAGTGTATTTTTTTTTTCTTATCTCAATGAGTTTGCGGATTTGTGTGTCGGCAGCGGCGGTATGTTGGCACTAGCACCACGGAGGGTACATTTGTAGAAGCGAAATTTGCTGCCTCATCAGTACCCTCTTGACTCACCTGTACCTCATTACTGCTATACTGGTTTACATGTACCCAGTTTACTTGCTGGTACAATGGATTTTCGCCCTAGCAGACCGATTTCAATGTTTACAGACGGCCACTTATCCTGTATAAGGCAGAATGGTAGTGATTCTAGGGTGGTTGCCTACCAATCTCCTACATCTTTACACAGTTCATTCTCCTAATCAACGTCAGTACATCACTTTGGCTATGAGCGTGTAACTGACACTGGAATAAAAAAAATTAATTTGACTAGGGTTCACAATGTGCTTGGTGTGTCTTAGTTTTCTATTCGTGCTGCAAATGTTTATCTCCAATTTGTACTACTGCATTTATTAGCATTATACTATAATTAACTTTTGTTTATAAACAACCTAGCCTAACCAAACCTAAGCTAAAAAAAAAAAAAAAAAAGGTATATCGAGATATTAACCTAAAACCTTGTGCGAGAAATCGACGTTGATTAAGATGACATTAAACATCCTGTTATGTTCTACCAGACTACTACATCATTACTCCCTCCGAGTCAGCATCTTCCAGAACATTGAACTTTTCTTACCTAATGCACAACCCTTATGATCACTGACTTATACTTGCTCTGTGGGGGCTTGCTCTTGTTTTGGCCCCTGGTTACATTTCTATCCATTTTTTTTTTAATTTTCCTTTCCACTTACTAAGCCAGGTGGGGGGGGGGGGTCACCAGTTAATTATTCAACTAGAAATGGAATTTAAGTAAATCATTCGAACTCTATTTTCTAAAAGCATAACTCGCCTCTGCTCTAAACTCTGAAGCATTCTCTCAACACACTGAAGCATATCAGCAGTCGAGAAAGAAAAAAATCCCAGTAAACCAGAGCGGAAAGTGAGGGGAGTCACACTGATTCCCACAGAACAGGACGTGTGTGAGAGAAATGTTGTGATGATAGAATACAAAATGACACTCCGAGTTCAGTACAAAAAAAAGTGAAATGACTGTGAACATAAAAAAAACAACAAAATCATATAAACGAAGTATACGAGAACAATACACTAATCATCCCTCTCCCCAGCTCAGGTACAAATGAAAAAAATAAATCAATTTGCAAGAGACACAATGGAAACCGAAATATGTAAATTCTAAGCTTGAGTGACTGCAAATATGGGATGAATGAATGATACATGAAGATTTGCCCAACGAAAAAATGTGATCTGTTACGTTTTACATAGTATATCATTACACAAATACAGAACAAACTATAAAAAATGTCTTATATATCATTTGAAATTAACCAGGAGGCACAAACTATGTGAACAAACTAATAATGGTAATTACAACCATTCAGACTTGTATCATTTGACAGTGCCAGGACAAGTTCCTCAAGTCAGTTCCTGACCAGCAGTGCTGGTCCTAAGTTGGAATACGTGCGGTCAGCAGTAACAGCCTGCTTGATTAGACATCGATCCACCGGAAGGCCTGTTCTGTGACCGGGCCGCTGGGGGTATTGACTTCCCCCTTCCCGGAAGCCTCCTTCAGATATCCTTCAGGTGCCCTTTTGGCATCGTTTAGGTATCCTTCAGGAAGCGAAAAATAATAGCCGGAAATGAGAAGAGTATTCCATCACTTCAGAGTCGCGTTGGATTAGAAATAAAGCCAGTGGCTGCCTTGTCGGAGCCACAAGTATTATCAACCAAAAAATACTCCAGTAATCATATATTATTACATTTATTTTTTACAAATATACAATATCTTAAACCAAGAAACAACACATTGTTTATTAGTGGACTCCTTACCGAGTCAAAAGCAATGTTTGCAGCACTCGCAGAGACCCACATAGACTACCTTGGCAGAGAAATGTGGATATTGGCTTTATAATTTACTTAAAGGTAACCAAAAGGCAACGAGGATAAGAAGGTAGGTAGGTAGATACAAAAATAACTCACAGTACCGTATCATCCTTTGTAGACTTTACTGGAATTTGTATGAGCAGCATCCATTAAGGACAATAAATATTTAAGTCAATATAAACCAAGTCTTTCAGTGGACAAAAGAAAATAATACGTTCAAAGGACAAATTTCAACTCATTATCCTCTGAAAAAATTGAGGAAATATAAACTCGGAGTATAATACAAACTCAAATCACTCTACAGAGCGGAAGATTAAAGTGACGGACTTGTCTAAAGACCTCACATTCAAAGATTACAACAGTGTTGTCAAATCAAACCGCAAGGAAAGTCAAAGGTTAGATAACATTAACCCTCAAAATAAGAAATGCTAAGACAGTGATGATATTTGTTCTCTCTAGATTGGAATACTGCTGTACACTAACCCCTTTCAAGTCAAGCGAAACTGCAGATCTGGATATGTACAGAAAACCTTCAATGCCCGATTAAATTCAGTCAAGCACCTAAATTACTGGGAATGCTTGTGTCTCGAACTGTACCCACTGAAATAAGGCGAGAAAGATGCATCATAACTTATACCTGGAATATTCGATATCAGCATTACTCCCTATGAACCCAAGAGGCTCGGGAGTAGGTGCAAAATACACTAAATGAAAACGCAGGGGGTTTCATGAGTACGCTGAGAGAACTCAATAGGTTTAAGGAATGAAGAATTTTCAACACCCTCCCTCCCCACACAAGTCTAATCTGCTTCACTATGGTGCATATACAGGACTGCATTCAGCTAGTACCAACAGCCTGGTGATCAGGCCATCAACCAGAAGGTCTGGTGTGGAACCGAGTCGCGGGGAGGGAGGTAGCAAGCCCCCGAAATCTTCAAGTAACTTACAGGTATAGGATCCAAGTAGCTACGACCGCTAAGCAGTATGAAACACCGACAAGAAAAAAGAAACAAATGTAGTACAATAAATACGATCCTGTATTGAACATTAAAATGGTATAAAATACCGACAGGTTGTTAGGTAAGACACACATGCAACAGTTAGGTATCTTTATTTCGAAACGTTTCGCCTACACAGTAGGCTTCTTCAGTCGAGTACAGAAAAGTTGATGGAAGCAGAAGATACTTGAAGACGATGTAATCAGTCCATCACCCTTGAAGTTTTGAGGTGGTCAGTCCCTCAGTCTGGAGAAGAGTATTGTTCCATAGTCTGAAACAATATGGAGTTGAACGAACGAACGATAGTACAGGTAAGATCCCAAATGGGATGAGCGGGGAAGACGAGACAGACGAAGAATAGTGCTGGAGAGGAGTGTTCTTAGTCGTAGAAATAGAGCTAGGGCTTAACCCAGCAGCGAAGGCGATCGTGGGACAGATATTGAGAAGAGAAATTCGGGCTCTTCTATTGGGACTCCGGTGGGGTGAGCGGGAAGGACGGGACAGGCAAAGATTAGCGCTATGCTATGCTATAGATTCTAGGTAAGACCCCAAGAGGTGAGATGGGAAGTGTGGATAGAGGAAGAATAGGTTGGTTAGAGGAAGGGTTTTTGTAAGAGGGAAAGAACCAGCGCTTAACCCAGTAGCTGAGCTGATGGCGATTCAGGAGGTCGTGCGCAACTTGGGGACTGGAGGGGAGGAGGGGGCGACAAAGCGTGATCGCAGGTACAAGGGCGATATTAAAGGTCCATACCTGTGAGTTACAGGTTAGTGATTCAAGATTTTAGCAAGGTTATTTGTATATAGGAATTGGGTCAGGTGCTAGTAGAGAGTAGAAGAGGTTGTGTGTGTTTGCAGGTCGAGAAGAGTGTAGAATTGAGCCATGTCTTAACCCTAAAGCTAAGGCGAAAGCGGGTCAGAGAATGGTACCTGTCAGAGAATCCAAGGTTATTTGTAAATAGGGTTAGGAGCAGGATCATACAAGGAGTAGAAAAGGTTGTGTTGGTTTGTGGGTCTGCTAATGTCTTCGTCAAGGAGAGAGGTCCAGTAGTCTTGTCGTGTCTCAAGTTTGTCTATCTGTCTGTCACTGAGCGTCTTCCAGTACAGATTCAGCGCAGGGATGTCTAATTGGGCATGGAGAGACTCGCTTGTGGCGAAGTCTTCCCATCTGACATCAAGCACCCAGCGCAGCGCCTTGTTCTGGACACGCTGCAGTTTAACTAAGTTCGTTTTAGCTGCAAGAGAGACGGCTAGAAGAGAGTAAGTTATCAGAGGACGTATTAGGGATTTGTAGAGGTGTAGTTTGGTGCGTTGGGAGGCATGTTTCAGCTTGTAGAGGCCCGCAAGGGCCTTACTAGCTATTGCATATCTTGAGTGAATGTGTCCGTGTAAGTGAAGAAGGTAGTCAAGATTAACGCCAAGGACAGTGACAGATTGTGTGATGGGGATGTAAGTGCGGGTGTCAGCTGTTCTGAGCTCGACAGGTAATGGAGGATCACGTTTCCTGCAGTTAAAATATGTAATGCTGGATTTAGCTGCATTGGTTTTGATCCTCCATTTTTGTTCCCAGATGGCTATCCTGTCGACCTCATTTTGTGTTTTGTGTGTGAGTGTATCTATATTGGCATGAGTGATAAGTTGTGTAATGTCGTCTGCATAGGCGAGTGTGATGGAGTTTTGGTATACAGGTGTTGGAATGTCGTTAGTGTATAAAATGTAGAGGGTAGGGGAGAGGACAGATCCCTGGGGTACTCCAGCCTTTAGTGTGAAGTAGTCAGAGTAACAGCCTTGGAATTTTATTCTCATGGTACGGCCGTCTAGGAAGTTGCAGAGGAGTTTACGAGTAGTGAGAGGCAGGTTAAAGTTAGTGCAGAGTTTGTACTTGAGCCCTTGGTGCCAGACAGTGTCAAAAGCTTTTTCAACGTCTTTTGCAACCAGGGCTGTCCTGTTTCTTTGTTTTGTGTTTATGTGGATGTAGTTGAGAATGATGTTAATGGCATCCTGTGTGGATCTGTGTGTTCTGAAGCCAAACTGGCCATCAGAAAGTAGAGAGTTGTGTTCCAGGTATCTGCGAAGGCGATGGTTGATGAGTTTTTGAGAGTTTTCCTAAAGTTTCGAGGAGGCTGATAGGGCGATAGTTTCTAGGATCAGAGTGGTCTTTTTTGGTAACGTTTCGCCAATGCAGTGGGCGTACCTGAAGGGTATTTCTGGGAGTCAACGCCTCCGCGGTCCGGTCCCAGACCAGGCCTCCTGGTGGATCAAGGCCTGATTAACTACGCTGTTACTGCTGACCGCACGTAGTCCAACGTACGAAATACAGTCCGACTAGTCAGGCACTGACCTGAGGACCTTGTCCAGTTCATTCTTGGCAACAGCCAGAGGTTTAGTAATTTTCCTTATGCACGGAAGGAAGGTGTTTAAGTCGGGGACCTCTTGCCACACATCGAGTTATCTCTCACTGTACTTGTCGCACCCATGCAGGCCTACACAGCCATCACATTCTGAAGGGTCCTAAAAAGCAAGATCACCACCAATCTAGAAACCCATCAGTTACACAACCCAGGGCAACATGGGTTTAGAACAGGTCGCTCCTGTCTGTCTCAACTATTGGATCACTACGACAAGGTCCTAAATGCACTAAAGACAAAAAGAATGCAGATGTAATATATACAGACTTTGCAAAAGCCTTCGACAAGTGTGACCATGGCGTAATAGCGCACAAAATGCGTGCTAAAGGAATAACAGGAAAAGTCGGTCGATGGATCTATAATTTCCTCACTAACAGAACACAGAGAGTAGTCGTCAACAGAGTATAGTCCGAGGCAGCTACGGTGAAAAGCTCTGTTCCACAAGGCACAGTACTCGCTCCCATCTTGTTCCTCATCCTCATATCCGACATAGACAAGGATGTCAGCCACAGCACCGTGTCTTCCTTTGCAGATGACACCCGAATCTGCATGACAGTGTCTTCCATTGCAGACACTGCAAGGCTCCAGGCGGACATCAACCAAATCTTTCAGTGGGCTGCAGAAAACAATATGAAGTTCAACGATGAGAAATTTCAATTACTCAGATATGGTAAACACGAGGAAATTAAATCTTCATCAGAGTACAAAACAAATTCTGGCCACAAAATAGAGCGAAACACCAACGTCAAAGACCTGGGAGTGATCATGTCGGAGGATCTCACCTTCAAGGACCATAACATTGTATCAATCGCATCTGCTAGAAAAATGACAGGATGGATAATGAGAACCTTCAAAACTAGGGAGGCCAAGCCCATGATGACACTCTTCAGGTCACTTGTTCTATCTAGGCTGGAATATTGCTGCACACTAACAGCACCTTTCAAGGCAGGTGAAATTGCTGACCTAGAAAATGTACAGAGAACCTTCACGGCGCGCATAACGGAGATAAAACACCTCAATTACTGGGAGCGCTTGAGGTTCCTAAACCTGTATTCCCTGGAACGCAGGCGGGAGAGATACATGATTATATACACCTGGAAAATCCTAGAGGGACTAGTACCGAACTTGCACACGAAAATCACTCACTACGAAAGCAAAAGACTTGGCAGACGATGCAACATCCCCCCAATGAAAAGCAGGGGTGTCACTAGCACGTTAAGAGACCATACAATAAGTGTCAGGGGCCCGAGACTGTTCAACTGCCTCCCAGCATACATAAGGGGGATTACCAACAGACCCCTGGCAGTCTTCAAGCTGGTACTGGACAAGCACCTAAAGTCGGTTCCTGACCAGCCGGGCTGTGGCTCGTACGTTGGTTTGCGTGCAGCCAGCAGCAACAGCCTGGTTGATCAGGCTCTGATCCACCAGGAGGCCTGGTCACAGCCCGGGCCGCGGGGGCGTTGACCCTCGGAACTCTCTCCAGGTAAACTCCAGGTAATGGTCGTTAGCAGTAAGCGCCATGGCCAAGAGCCGAGACTCAACCTTTACAAACATTAATCGATAAGTACAAATCGGAATGGACAAGACCTCACTCAGCAACTTGGTATCAGTTTACTCTCAGCACAACTCTATTGTCTGCAGCTAAACGATGCGCTAAGAGAAAAAAAAAAGCAAATCCGGGCCATTAAGTGACAGCAGATGTGATAGTGAAGCAACAAAATGTCTTAACGAGGATGCCAACAGCTGTTGCCTGCTGGCACTGTGGCCGCAACCTGATGGGGGGCCCCACGGTAGCCGGAGCCTGGCGTGTGTGCCACAATAACCAAGACCTGGTATTAGGGTTACAGTAACCCGGGCGTGGTTAGGGGCCCACAGTGGCGGGGCTCTGGTGTGAAGACCAAGGAAAGTGGGGTCCCCATAGAAGACACTAAATGAGATCTTATGACTGTAGCTCTAACTCTGAGTCCTATTTAGTGCTGTGACACTCAATCCCTCATCACTGTCTACTGGCCAACACGTTACCTACCGCTCATAAATGAGAACTGACAATCTACCACCAGTCACAAATAACTAGCCAGCAGTAACAGCCTGGATGATCAGGCTTTGATCCTTCAGGAGACGTTATGTTGAACCGGGCCGCGGGGGCGTTGAGCCCCACACATCATTCTGGTATCCTCCAGGCACAATCCTCCACCAGTCATCACAGTTGACCGACTACACTTTCCGTCACACGAATGATTAACACAATCCACCATCCATCAGAGAAATGATGATTGACACACTGCACCGCCAGCCATCGCTGTTGGCTGGCACAAACCTTTAGCTTGGTTTGTAAGTTTCATAATAAGTAATATAAATTATTTTCCATTAAAATAAGATTCACATCAGTTTTTGAACAGGTTGTGAAATGTTTGCACACACATATACCAAGATTATATCTGTCCTTAAAAATAGGATTTTCTCATAAATGTGAGAGCTCGTTGAGGTTAGCAATTAGTGTCCCATATGTCACATCCACCACTCACAGACAGGAAAGGTAGGTGTGGGATACACACACAAATATAGCCAGACTGGACGCGAGTGCGAACAGAGTAAATCTAGGGTGATGTGTATGCCTTACTGTATATACATTGAAAGTTTACCCTAATCCTTATTTTTGGGGAATAAAGTATTCCTGACGTTAGTGTACAGGTGAACAGCAACTTTAATGATGCATGGGCAGTAAACATGCATTAAACCAAACAAAACTGAACAATTTCTAAATTAGGTTGGATTAAGAAAACCATTTAAAATTAATGTTTAAAATCGAATGACCGCGATACTTTTGGCAGTGTTTAAAACTGATGGTTAAGATATGTGCAACAGCTGGATATCTTCATTGTTGAAAGGTTCGCCTACACAGTAGGATTCTTTAGTCAAATACCGAGGCGGCAGGTTTAGTAGTGAAATAATGATGTAATCAGTCCAACCACCTTGAAGAAATATTATTTGAGGTGGTCAGTCCCACAGCCTGGAGAAGTTTAGCACCATGGTCTGGAACGATAAGCTATACGCTTATTATTCATGATGCGTGAATGGGTTTCACAAGGATGTATAAACCAGTACATGTCTTGTCTGTCACCACTCAAATGCTTCACTAGTGCCAACTCTGTCATGTCTGACTGCTTTAGTAACAACCATTATTATATTCATGGCAAACCCAAGATTAGCGTTTCGACGCCTAAGTAAGGAGTCATTCACTATACTACCCCGTGTACGTCAGGCCCATAATGGAGTATGCAGCACCAGTATGGAACCCACAACTGGTCAAGCATGTCAAGAAATTAGATCTAGAAAGTGCAAAAGTTTACAAGAAGGCTAGTCCCTGAGCTAAGGGGTATGTCTTATGAGGAGAGGGTAAGGGAACTCAACCTGATGACACTGGAGGACCGAAGGGATAGGGGATGACATGATAACGACGTATAAAATACCGAGATGAATGAACTAGATGAACAGGGACAGAATGTTTGAGATGGGATACAGGAACAAAGGGACAACTGGAAATTGAAAACTCAGACGAGTCGCAAGGACGTCAGGAAGTATTTCTTCAGCCTTAGAGTTGTCAGGAAGTGAAATAATCTGGAGTGTGTAGTGGTAGAGGTAGGATCCATACACAGCTTTAAGAAGAGGTACGATAAGGCTCTTGGAGCCGGAGAAGTGTCGACTTAGTAGCGACCAGCGAAGAGGCGGTGCCAGGAGCTGTGACGACCCCTGCAATCACATATAGGTGAGTACGCGAGCGCGCACACACACATACATACATAAATTAGTGGATAACAATTAGTCCCGCAAGCTTCTGAGCGGAGGCTGCTACGAGACTGGGCCGTGGGGGATTTGGATCCAGAAATCACTGATATACAACAGACAGACAGACCACCACTATCACATCTGTCAGTATAACCTCTACTACCAACACGACAATCACCGTTAACATTCACCTCCACCTCCAATATAACCCACCCCTCCAAGTAACATTACTGCAGGCTGTGGGGTGGGCCGGTCGTAAAACTAGAGCAAGTCACCTAATTCCTCCTGGCACAGAGGCTGGATCCGTCAGTCACAACTCCGGGAGGAGAGTGAAACTGGTTAGCACAGTGACAGTGGTAGGCTGGGAGTGGCACTGGATAGTCGGGGGAGTGGCATTAATGGAGAGGTGGTAGTTTAACGAGAAAGATGCCCCAAAGCAATAGGAAGAAAGTATAACTGACATCTTACAAGGATAAAGATTCGAGTGTGCATCACATCGAACTTATCATCAGAAGCGCAAATTAACCATACAACTTTGGCAGTGCATCCCTGCATTCAGACTTTAACGATTTTTTTTCGAATACACAAAATACATCTGAGCCAGCTTGAAATCAGCATCTGGTTAAATACAAGGAGAAACAAAAAGCAAACGTTTACGACGTAACCAGTATCAGAACTGAGGGATAACAGAAAAGAAAAA
>NC_091364.1:9971386-10036412 GCF_038502225.1 Cherax quadricarinatus | reverse complement strand
GATTTGGGACCATTCCTTCCAAGATTTTCCAAGTGTAGATTATGATATCTCTCTCCCTCCTGCGTTCCAACGAGTACAAGCCAAGTGCTTCCAAGCGTTCCCAGTAGTTAAGGTGCTTGACAGAACTTATACGTGCAGTAAAGGATCTCTGTACACTCTCTAGATCTGCGATTTCACCTGCTTTGAAGGGAGATGTTAATGTACAGCAGTATTCCAGCCTAGAGAGAACAAGTGATTTGAAAAGGATCATCATGGGCTTGGCATCATTTTCTTTGCACGTGCGATCGTGGTACTGTTGTGATCCTTGAAAGTGAGATCCTCAGACATTACTACTCCCAGGTCCCTTACATTATTTTTCCGCTCTATTGTATGGCCGGAGTCAGTAGTATACTCTGTTCTAGTTATTATCTCCTCCAGTTTTCCATAACGGAGTAGTTGGAATTTGTCCTCATTGAACATCATATTGTTTACCGTTGCCCACTGGAAAACTTTGTTTATATCTTCTTGGAGGTTAACCGCGTCCTCAGCAGATGACAGCCTCATGCAGATCCTAGTATCATCCGCAAAGGATGATACGGTGCTGTGGTGTACATCTCTGTTTATGTCTGATATGAGGATAAGGAATAAGATGGGGGCGAGTACTGTGCCTTGTGGAACAGAGCTCTTCACTATGGCAGCCTCCGATTTAACTCTGTTGACCACTACTCTTTGTGTTCGATTTGTTAGGAAGTTGAAGATCCATCTCCCCACTTTCCCAGTTATTCCTTTAGAACGTATTTTATGGGCTATTACGCCATGATCGCATTTGTCAAATGCTTTTGCAAAGTCTGTGTATATTACATCTGCATTCTGATTTTCTTCCAGTGCATCCAAGGCCATGTCATAGTGATCCAGTAGTTGTGAGAGGCAGGAGCGACCTGCCCTGAACCCATGTTGCCCTGGATTGTGCAGATTTTGGGAATCCAGGTGATTTGCAATCCTGCTTCTTAGCACTCTTTCAAAGATTTTTATGATGTGGGACGTCAGAGCTATTGGTCTATAGTTCTTAGCTAATGCTTTGCTGCCACCTTTATGGAGTGGGGCTATATCCGTTGTTTTAAGTGACTGTGGAATTTCACCCATGTCCAAGCTCCTCCTCCACAGTGTACTTAGGGCACGTGAGAGGGGTTTCTTGCAGTTATTAATGAAAACAGAGTTCCACGAGTCTGGGCCCCGGGCTGAGTGCATAGGCATGTTGTCAATGGCTTTTTCGAAATCTATCGGAGTTAGGGTAATGTCGGAAATCTGGCATACATTTATGGAGTTTTGAGGCTCATTCATGAAGAAATCATTTGGGTCGTCGATCCTCAGACCGATTAGTGGTTCACTAAACACAGAGTCGTACTGGGATTTCAATATTTCACTCATTTCCTTGTTGTCATCTGTGTAAGTCCCATCCTGTCTGAGTAAGGGCCCGATACTAGATGTGGTATTTGCCTTGTTTTTGGCATATGAAAAGAAATATTTTGAATTTCTTTCAATTTCACTAATAGCTTTAAGCTCCTCCTGCCTCTCCTGGTTCCTGTAAGAGTCATTTAGCTTAAGTTCGATAGTTTCCACTTCCCTGGTCAGCGCCTCCTTTCGTGTATCAGATATTCTAGCACTCCTGAGGAGCTCAGTGACTCTTCGTCATCTTCTGTAGAGGGAGCATCTTTTTCTCTCCAGTTTACTCCTGCTCTTCTTCTTTCTTAGGGGAATATGCCTAGAACATGCTCCGGCTACCAGGAAGTTGATCCTTTCAAGGCTCTGGTTTGGATCCATGTCATTTAAGACATCTTCCCAACATGTTTCGTTTAGGACATGGTTTACCTGGTCCCAGTTGATGTTCTTGTTGTTGAAATTGTATTTTGTGAAGACACCTTCACAGGTACATGCATTCTGCTGTTCAGGACCCTTATGCATGTACGTCTGGACTTCGATTAGATTGTGATCGGAATTAGTTGTTTTTGATATTCTTATGTCTCTTATCAGGTCCTCATTATTTGTGAAGATAAGGTCAAGTGTGTTTTCTAGTCATATGTTGGCTCCACTATCTGTTGGCTTAAGGTGTGTTTTTCGCAGAGACTTAGTAGCTCATGTGTGTGTGACCTTTCATCTGCGCTACCTCCGGGGATTGTTTCAGCTATAACATTATTTGCTACATTCTTCCATTTTGTATGCCTTAGGTTGAAATCACCAAGCAGTAAGATGTTTGGGGATGGAGCTGGAAGGTTTTCCAAACAGTAATCGATTTTCAGTAGCTGTTCCTTGAACTGTTGTGAGGTTGCATCTGGTGGCTTGTATACAACCACAATGACTAGGTTTTGGTTCTCGATCTTTATTGATAGAACTTCAACTACCTCATTTGTGGTGTTCAGCAACTCCGTGCAGATAAGGGACTCTTTGACATACAGGCCAACCCCCCCTTGTTGCCTGTTTTTTCTGTCGAATCTAAAAAGGTTGTAACCACTTATCCATATTTCACTGTCAAAGTGACCTTTTGTGTGAGTCTCTGTGAAGGCTGCAAACATTGCAATAGACTCCACTAGAAGTCCACTGATAAAAAAATGGTGTGAAAAGATATGTAGCAGGTTCTCTTTGCGGTTTTACCTCTAGACCCTGAAATCTAATCTACTATTGTTCCTGGATAAGAGTATGTATAGGAATAGCAGAAGTCCAGTTTGTTCATCCTCCTTGGTGGACCTAATTCAGTGCTCTACAAAGTTAAATTTATTAACCCTTAAAACTGTCCAAACGTAGATCTAAGTTTTTTCAACATTTGAAAGTATGTAAAAAAACGTAGATCTTCTTTTGTTTTTTACTTTTGAAAACGTGTAAAAAACTTTGATCTACATTTTTTTTGTTATATTTGAAAATATGTAAAAAAACGTAGATCTACTTTTGGAGCAATACCCATGTGAATGTAGATCTGGTTGGACAGTTTAAGGGTTAAGAAGCTGAATAATGTCGAGTCGGCTGGTTTAATAGCTAGGACAAAGCAGGATGGTGAAGGAGGACAGCAGGATGGTGACAGAGCAGGGTGGTGAAGGAGGACAGAGCAGGGTGGTGACAGAGCAGGGTGGTGAAGGAGGACAGAGCAGGGTGGTGAAGGAGGACAGAGCAGGGTGGTGAAGGAGGACAGAGCAGGGTGGTGACAGAGCAGGGTGGTGAAGGACAGAGCAGGGTGGTGAAGGAGGACAGAGCAGGGTGGTGACAGAGCAGGGTGGTGAAGGACAGAGCAGGGTGGTGAAGGACAGAGCAGGGTGGTGAAGGAGGACAGAGCAGGGTGGTGACAGAGCAGGGTGGTGAAGGACAGAGCAGGGTGGTGAAGGAGGACAGAGCAGGGTGGTGACAGAGCAGGGTGGTGAAGGACAGAGCAGGGTGGTGAAGGAGGACAGAGCAGGGTGGTGAAGGACAGAGCAGGGTGGTGACAGGGCAGGGTGGTGAAGGACAGAGCAGGGTGGTGAAGGACAGAGCAGGGTGGTGAAGGACAGAGCAGGGTGGTGAAGGACAGAGCAGGGTGGTGACAGGGCAGGGTGGTGAAGGACAGAGCAGGGTGGTGAAGGAGGACAGAGCAGGGTGGTGAAGGAGGACAGAGCAGGGTGGTGAAGGACAGAGCAGGGTGGTGAAGGAGGACAGAGCAGGGTGGTGAAGGAGGACAGGGCAGGGTGGTGAAGGACAGAGCAGGGTGGTGAAGGAGGACAGGGCAGGGTGGTGAAGGACAGAGCAGGGTGGTGAAGGAGGACAGAGCAGGGTGGTGAAGGAGGACAGCAGGATGGTGACAGAGCAGGGTGGTGAAGGACAGAGCAGGGTGGTGAAGGACAGAGCAGGGCGGTGAAGGACAGAGCAGGGCGGTGAAGGACAGAGCAGGGCGGTGAAGGAGGACAGAGCAGGGCGGTGAAGGACAGAGCAGGGTGATGAAGGACAGAGCAGGGTGATGAAGGACAGAGCAGGGTGGTGAAGGACAGAGCAGGGTGATGAAGGACAGAGCAGGGTGATGAAGGACAGAGCAGGGTGATGAAGGACAGAGCAGGGTGGTGAAGGACAGAGCAGGGTGGTGAAGGAGGACAGAGCAGGGTGGTGAAGGAGGACAGAGCAGGGTGGTGAAGGAGGACAGAGCAGGGTGGTGACAGAGCAGGGCGGTGAAGGAGGACAGCAGGATGGTGACAGAGCAGGGCGGTGAAGGAGGACAGAGCAGGGCGATGAAGAAGGACAGAGCAGGGCGGTGAAGGAGGACAGAGCAGGGCGATGAAGAAGGACAGAGCAGGGCGATGAAGAAGGACAGAGCAGGGCGATGAAGGACAGAGCAGGGTGGTGAAGAAGGACAGAGCAGGGTGGTGAAGAAGGACAGAGCAGGGTGGTGAAGGACAGAACATTAATGGAAGGTAGTACCAGGTGGTGTAGCCAGACCATGTTGCGGCAGCGTCTGGTATTGACGTACAAATTATGCCATAACTCAAACCCCACCTCCCGCAGGATAATACCAGGCATATCATCACTGAACAGGTTGTCTCGACACTTAGCTACAGTAAGTGAATGATTCGGTGTATCCCAGTGGGGGGTTTGGCGTGTCTGTGTGGATTAAATTAGTAATGTAGCGTGTCTGCGTGAAATTGGATGTTTAGGATCGAGCTGGATGGTTTAATTAAGGTTCAAGTGCAGTGAGAGGTTTAAAGTTCGAGTAAGTGGTTAATGGCACTAGTAACCACAAGGAAATAAAGAGTTCTCAGACTATAGAATGACAGTTTCGGGGTAGAGGGTAGAATTCCATCCCAGGCTGCACCACTCCATGTCCATAGATGTGACTGAGTAGGCAGGAATGGCATTCACATAGTGACCGGGACTGTGTGTATGTCAATGCCGTCACTGAAAGCAGAGTTTGAATTCGTTATGCCAGGAGATTCAAATGCTGACAGGAACATTGTGTACAACAATAAATGTAGATGTTTTCAAGAGGAAGCTGGACCATTTCCTGACTCAAGTGCCAGATCAGCCAGGCTGTTATAGCTATGTAAGCCTGCAGGCAACTACCAGCAACAGCCTCACTGGCCAAAAAGTAAATGAAGTATGCGAAGGCGTCAAAGGAATATGAAAGGTAGCCTCAGGCAGAGCTTCAAGACGGGAACTCTCAAACCATACCACGGGCGGGGATAGAACCCGCGATCAGAGTCTCTCAAAACTCCAGACCGTCGCGTTAGCCACTGGACCAGCTAGCCACAATAAGATTCGTCCAACTAGGTATATTTCTACACCATAGGAAGGTTAGCATAGGCACCACTGTGACCACAAATGCAAGTTTTTACAGACGAATCTCCAGCTAGCGTAGCCGTGACGAACGCTAGCTCAAGTCCCATCAAAGCCGTTAACATGACTCACGAAATCGTAATGTTTGCAATCGTGTCATTACGATTTCGTGAGTCATGGAACTCTCAAAACCTGTTACATGTGTCGCTGCTCTCTACCCTAGACTGTGACTCTTAGAGAGATCACAGTTTCCCCTGATATTCGCATACAAGTTACACTTTAAACCTCAAGTTTCTTGGCTGTACACATACTTTACAAAAGCCTTCGACAAGGGCGACCATGATGTAACAGCCCACAAAATGCGTGCAAAACAAAAGCTGGAAAAGTGGGAAGAAGGATATTTAACTTTCTAACAAATAGAATCCAAAGAATAACAGTGAGCAAAATGAAATCAGAGACTGCCACAGAAAAAAAAAAAAAAAAAAAATTCTCTCTCATTTTCGTATCCGATATTATAGACAGGAACATAAAACAAAGCCTCGTATCATTCTTTCCAGACGATACTAGAATCTGTATTAGAGTGGCATTCACTGAGGACACAAACCTCCAAACTGATATAAACAAAGTCTTCCAATGGGCCACTGACAACAATACGATGCTCCATGTCGACATATTTCAGTTACTCCACTATGAAAAACTGCGGAAAAAAACTGGAACCAAGTATAACGCGGAAAATTCTGGAGGTCCTAAATCTGTACAACGAAATTACTCCCTACAAAAATAAAGAGGTTTGGCACGCGGTGCAAAATATCTCCAATGAAAAGTATGCATAAAGTACACTAAGAGAGAACTCAAGCATAAAGGGACCAAGACTTTTTAATACCCTCATTCATACATAAGGGAAATTACGAGCTATTACGAACACAGGTAGCAATTCAAGGCCTGTTGCACCTGGTTTTAACCAAAGTCAGCAATACTGCGAACAACCAGGCAAGACAGGGGCAAAGCAAACACAGAATAGGTAGTTTTTCTTTATGTATATATTTTTCACCTCTATGTACAATATTTACAGAAGTTACTGAGTTAGCATTATAATGATAAGATCGAGCAGAGAGTCGCTCAAAGCAAGAGGAGTGGATTCACCCAGAGTAAGCGAGTGTCTGCTTCACAGGCAGGCAGGCAGGCAGGCAGGCAGGCAGGCAGGCAGGCAGGCAGGCAGGACCTTGGCTGAGGAGCTGGCTTTCGCCTGATTGGTGAATTGAACTGAACAATACAGTAGTGTGACCTCCATAACTGCAATACTCTGAATTGCCAGTTCGCTGGTATGTGATGAATGTCGAATAAAGTTTAACAAACTCGGAGCACGCACACGAGCAGAACCCTAGCTGTCTTCAAGTGGGAACCTGTTAAGTTCTTTAAGTCAATTCCTGATCAGCCGGGATGTGATGCATACGTTGGAGTCCATTCGTCTATCACCAACAGCGAGGGAGATAAAGTCAGCAACCGGGAGGCCTGATCTGGGACTGGGCAGCAGAGGCAGTGACCCCCGAAACCGTTTACAAGTAATCAGGTAAAAAAAAAATATTTATAAGGGTCACTGGCATCAGTCAAAATTCACTCTCAGAATATCCTCTTTAGTCTCAGCCAATGTCTGTCTGGCTGTGTCTGGCTGGCTCTGTGTCTGGCCTCAGGTCGAACTGCGAGGTAGAAAAACCCCTCAAAACCGGTCTGTTTGTCTGTGTCTGTCTGTCTCTTCCCCCTACCTCTTTCCCTCTCTCTCTCTCTCTCTCTCTCTCTCTCTCTCTCTCTCTCTCTCTCTCTCTCTCTCTCTCTCTCTCTCTCTTTCTCCCTCTCTCTGTGCCTCTCTGCCTGTCTGTCTCACTCTGCGCACAATCAGAAAGCACTATCGATCCTCTCCGTGCCACCTGCTGTTTGTGCTGCTGATATGGTTGCTGTTCCAACTGCTGCTACTTCTGTTGCTGCAACTATCATTGCTGTTGTTACTGTTTCTGCACCGCCGTTTCTGTTGTCGTTGTTGCTGCTGATACTTATATACTTCTGTATGACGCTAAATCACTGTACCTAGTCAAACCGCCCCGTCACCAATATGATTTACCACGCCACTGAACACCGTTCACAGTGCTCACCATGAACCAGGAAGGCAGGAAGCGTCTGCTGTATTTGCGTCGCCATAACTATTCGACACTCTACTCCATATTAACCCTTAAACTGTCCAAACGTAGATCTACGTTTTTTCAACATTTCAAAGTATGTAAAAAAACGTAGATCTTCTTTTTGTTTTATTTTACATTTGAAAAAGTGTCAAAAAACTTTGATTTACGTTTTTTTTGTTATATTTGAAAATATTTAAAAAAAATGTAGATCTACTTTGGAGCACTACAGTTTAAGGGTTAAGTGAATAAAGTCACATTTTTTTTCACTATTTCCCAGGATATATCCAACAAGCCGATCTTTAAGACTGTGCAACTTCACAGGATATATACATTAAGTTGGTCCTTATGGAGTCGAGCTCAACCCACATTGACACAACCAAGCGAACACCACTAAGGAAAGAGGGACTAAAGGGAGAGACTTCGAAAACTCAAAGCTACAACTCTACGAAGAATGGAAGGCAGTACCGACAAATAAAACAGCAAGATACTTGGTAGAGAGCAAATGTTTCACTCTGTGTAGAGCTTCATTCAACATGACTTCTTAAAGCTCTACACAGAGCAAAATATCTATAATAAAGGTTTGCTTTTACCAGCTGTCTTTCTACCCAACTGTAGAAGAGCGAGAGACAAACTGCAGGTAAGGAGGCAAATAAATAACAGGGACGTTAGCAAACTTTTTTTTTTTTTTTTTTTTTTTAGCTTCAGGGTATTAAGAGGAAATACCGAAGTAGAGATGTGATGCAAAGTAAATACCCTATAACACAACAGTTTCAAGAGCTGCTATGACCGAGTCCTGGGGAAAACGAACCACTGTAGCCTCTATTTGCTATCAAATCCAATTTCCCACCACCCTCCCTCCTCGCTTTATGATTCTCCTTCCTCCTCTCTTGCCTTCTTACGTTCCGACAGCCTCTCATCTCATGATTCTCTGCCCCGCCTCACATACATAAGCAACAGGATGCCAAGGAAAGCTTATGACAACAACCATGACTCATTTTCCTGACAGCAGCAGAAAGGGCAAGAGGCAGAGCCAGACTTTATTTACTGTGAAAACTGAGGACGAAATGGGTAATCAGAGGCTTGAAGAGCAAACTTAATGGATGAAGCAATGAAGAAATACGAGTCAACATATAAACGAAACCATGAGAGAGAGATTAGACAGCAAGGCTCCATCTAAATCTTACCCTAAACAAATACGGCAACGATGAAATAAAATATTGGGTGCCGGTGATCATATAATAAGTTTTAAATCCTAGATTTAATTTTTGGACAGAGAAAGGTAAGAAGTGAATAACAGGAAACTGGGGACTATGATGGTATGATAGATTTTCTGGGAGATGTGCCATTAGAAAAAGAAATGATGATAATTGAGACACTTGAACGACACTTTCACAAATGTCTCAATCATCAACTTGTCAGTTCTCTGAACTACTTATCTACTAAGATATATACACCGAGAGGTGTATGCCTCTGTATATATACAATGAGAGGTTACCTTAATCTCTATTTAAGAACTAAGGTATTCTTGACTAGTGGTGAACAGATTACAAAAAAAAAAAATAAATAAATGACCTTCGTGCAGTGGATAGGCTTAAAATTCCATTAATCAAGACCAGGAGGCCAAGAAAAAAAATCATGCTGAGCTTGAAGGTAAGAAATAAAAAGAGAACCATGATTTAACCAGGAATGTACAGAAACCAACGAAAAATGTCAATGGACAAAAAAAGAAATTCAGAACCCATGAAAAGGCAGAAAACAAGAGAAACAAGAACGCTAGTAGTGAATATAAGAAACTAAAATAAGAGGAAGATGAAAGGTTCAAAACTATATATCATCAAAAGCCAACATGGAACCGAAGTTCCTCCTCAGTCACATAAGAAACAAGAAGTCTGTAAAGGATCAAAAGATCAAACTGAAAAATCAAGCTGAGGGTCCGGTCCTAACGGATGACGAGAGAGAAATCTGCTAGAGCAAAGAAGATTCAAGGACTTCACAGAAGAAAATGGTGAGCTGTCTGAAACAGGGTAGTCAGGACAGGCCAACAAGAACTATAATAAGTCAACACAATAAAAGAAGTGATTAAATTACGAGAGGCTGACGCAACAAAACCAATGGGACAAGATCATATATTTCCATGATAGCTAAGATTAGAAGAACAAATGTACGACTCATTACAAAGGTGTTCAACAAGTAGATTCAGGTAAGACAACTATAAGAAACATGGAAAAAGACTAATGCAGTCCCTATACATAAAGGGTACAGACAACAGACACGTCAATATCTTTAGCACGCATATTACACAAAGTTCTGGCAAAGATTTGAAAGACAATAATGAGCATATGGAAAATGAATTATTTATTCAAGAAAAGCAGCAAGGTTTTAGGAATGGGAAATCCTGTTTGCGAACTTCTGGGGTCTTATGATAGTCATAAAAATAATGGATAGATAGCGTCTTTCTGGATTGCAAGGAAAAATCTATCATATCTGATTAATCAAGAAACAAGAACAAGCAAGAAGAAAAATATGGGCGTTTCAACGGATCAGGGAGTATCTTAAAGACAGAATAGCAGCAGTAAACGATGAGACGTGAGAACAGAAAAGAAGAGCTGGGTCATGCGCCGAACAAGGTAAGCACAACTGTTGTTCCTAATATATGTAAATGAACTACCAGAAGAGATCAAACTTAATGTCTTTGCTAACAATATACAACTAATAAGAGGACAGAGATAGGCTTCAGGAAGATTTAGACAGACTGCAGGACCAGATGTAAATATCACTCCACACACATTGCTGGAAAGAAGAACTGTACAGCTTCAGCAGGGTATGCAACAGTAGGAAACTTCAGAACATTTGAGAGCCTGAACAACGAATAATTCAGGAATTTATACGGAAAACAACGAATTCAGAAATCTATACGGTAAACAACGATTTCAGGAGTCTATACGGTAAACAAAGTATATTAAGCCAATCACTGAATATATGGTGGTAGTGTGGAGCCACCACTTGGTCATGTGATGAATGCCTCTTTGTATTATATATGTTCAATATACAAATGGGAGGAATGGCTCCTACTGAACCTGGAGTTTACTTGGAGAGGGTTTCGGAGGTCGACGCCCCCGCGGCCCGGTCTAAGACCAGGCTTCGTGGTGGATCAGGGTCTGATCAACCAGGCTGTTACTGAAGGCCGCACGTAAACCGACGAAAGAACCACAGCCCGGCTGATCAGGTACTGACTTTAGTCGAGTGTCCAGCACCTACTTGAAGACAGCCAGGGGTCTATTTGCAATCCCCCTTATGTACGCTGGGAGGCAGTTGAACAGTCTTGGACCCTGACACTTATTGTATTGTCTCTTAGTGTACCTGTGGACACCCCTACTTCTCATTGAGGGTATGTTGCATCTCCTGCCGAGTCGTTTGCTTTCGTAGTGATTTTCGTGTGCAAGTTTGGTACTAATCCCTATAGGATATTCCAAGTGTATATTATCATGTATCTTTCTCGCCTGCATTCCAGGGAATGCAAATCAAGGGACTTCAACTGTTCCCAGTAACTTAGGTGCTTTATCGTACTTATGCGTGCTTTGAAACTTCTCTGTACATTCTCCAAGTCAGCAATTTTGCCTGCCTTGAAGGGGGCAGTTAATGTACAGCAGTATTCCAGCCTAGAGAGAACAAGCGATTTGAAGAGAATCATGGGCTTTGCATCCTTAGTTTGAAGGTTCTCAATATCCATCCTATCATTTTTCTAGCGGACGAGGTAGATACATTGTTGTGGTCTTTGAACGCGAGATCCTCTGACATTATCACTCCCAGATCTTTCACATTAGTTTTAGGCTCTATTGTGTGGTTAGAATTTGTTTTATACTCTGATAAGTTTTAATTTTCTCAAGTATTTCATATCTGAGTAGTTGAAATTTATTTTCATTGAACTTCATAGTTTTTTGCGGCCCATTTAAAGATTTGGTTGATGTCCGCTTGGAGTCTTGCACTGTCTTCGATGGAGGTCACTGCCATGGCAATTCGAGTGTCATCCGCAAAGGAAGACACGGAGCTATTGAGGAACAGGATGGGAGCGAGTACTATGCCTTATGGAACAGAGCTTTTCACTGTAGCCGCCTCAGACTTTACTCTGTTTACTGTTACATTTTGTGTTCTATTTGTTAGCAGGTTATAGATCCATCTACCAACTTTTCCCTGTTGTTATTCCTTCGTCACGCATTTCGTGTGCTTTTACACCAAGGTCGCACCTGTCGAATGCTTTCGCAAAGTCTGTGTATACTACAGCTGCATTTTGTTTATTCTCTAAAGCATCCAGGACCCTGTCACACTGGTCCAGTAGCTGGCACAGACAGGAGCGACCTGCTCTAAATCCGTGTTGCCCTGGGTTGTGTAACTGATGGGTATCTAGGTGGTTGGCGATCTTACTTCTTAGAACCCTTTCAAAGATTTTTATGATATGGGATGCTAGCGCTATCGGTCTGTAGCTCTTTGCAGTTGCTTTACTGCCACCTTTGTGGAGTGGGGGCTGTGTGTGTGTTGTTTTTAGTGACTGTGGGAGGACTCCTGTGTCCATGCTACCTCTCAATAGAATGCTGAAGGCACGTGACAAGGGCTTCTGGCAGTTCTTGATGAACACGGAGTTCCACGAGTCTGAGCCTGGGGCAGAGTGCATGGGCATGTCATTAACTGCCTTTTCGAAGTCTTGTGGTGTTACGATAATATCACAGATTCTTGAAGTGACCAAATTTTGAGTCTGAATCATAAAAAATTCACTTAGATTGTCGACCCTGAATTTGGTTAACGGCTCACTGAATACTTAGTCATATTGGGGCTTTAGTACAGTATCTCGCTCATTTCTTTGTCATCTGTGTAGGTCCCATCTCGCCTAAGCAGGGGTCCAGTACTGGATGTTGTTTTTGCCTTACATTTGGCACATGAGAAAAAGTATTTCGGGTTTCTTTCAGTATCACTGATGGATTTAAGTTCTTCCTGAGATTCTTGTCTCCTGTAAGATTCCTTAAGCTAAAGTTCGATATCTGCTATTTCTGTGACCAGTGCCTCCCTTCGCATTTCAGATATACTGGCCCCTCTCAGCAGCTCTGTGATTCTTTTCCTTTGACTGTATAGGGAGAATCTCTCTCTTCCTAGTTTACATCTTCTCTTTCTTAATGAATGGAATGTGCCTTGAGCAGACCTCAAGTGCCACAGAGTTCATTTTTTCTAGGCAAAGGTTCGGATCCGTGTTGATTAGGATATCTTCCCAGCTTGTTTTATTTAGCACATGGTTGACTTGTTCCCAGTGGAAGTTTTTGTTACTGGAGTTGAATTTTGTGAAGGCACCCTCATACCTGGTCACTGATTATATATACCGAATATATATAATACAAAGAGGCATTCATTACATGACCAATTGGTCGCTTTTTTAATATTTATATTGTTCTGGGTCATGAAAAATGTTTTTTCTCTAATGCTTATGTTTACCTTTTACTTTAAATGGTGTATAAATTAGTTATGCTGAAGTAATATTTGTAAGGACAGTTGAGTGTTTATTGTTGAAAAGATCTAGGATTAGTGTATTGTTGGACAGTGGTTGTATAGGAAGGCAGCCTGGTGTGTTTTGTGACGCCATGGTACCCCAGGTCTGTGTGAACCTAGCCTCACTAATCTGGATTGGAAAGGAGGATCAGGAGACACAACGATGTAAATAAACCAGAAAAATTTATAGGGCAGATCAGGAAAAATAGACTGAACTAAGAGAACTAGGGACACGGGGACGCAGGAGGAAGTTTAAGAAACTAGGAGCTACAGAAATGTTAGGAAGTACTTTTTATAGTATCGCGAAGGATGAAGAGTGTAATGAGGTGAATGAGGAAGTGGAGGAGGCAAACTCCATATACAGCTGTACATGAACAGTATACAGTACCGGCAAGATGCAGAATTACACATGTGCAACATCTGGATATCTTTATTTGTAGACGTTTCGCCATGCAGTGGCTTCATCAATACAATTCAAGGATATTATGTGATGACTGTAGAACTATATACAAATGACGAGGTAATCAGTCCCACAGTCTTGGAGTTGAATAGCCACTGGATGGCAAAACGCCTACAATACACAGCTACAAGAGTAGGTATGATAAGGAGCAAGAGGCCAGAAACCTGTAATGCCAATCTAAGTAGCTATAGAGGCAAGGTCAGAGTTAAGTCTCGATCGCATAAACACAATTCGGTGAAAACGTAATGTACTTTTATATACTGTACCATAAACGACTCTTCAACATTAGCACCACTTGCCGCAACACCCCCAAAAACCCACCACCAACTCTGTCATGTAGTATATTCCTAGATCTTGCTCACCATAATAATCCTCTCGCAAGTCTTTGGGCCTAGAACAATTAACATTATAATGATATTCATATTTTAAAGACTCCCAAAACTACTAGGAGACGTTCATTTAAGAAAAAAAAAACAATCAAATACTTTTAAATAACTTTTTGTTGTGGGAATCATCACTTGAAGTTTGTCAGTCGGCTGTGGTACACAAGCTGGACTGCGAACCGGAAGCACCAGTGGCATGGAACCGGGTCACAGGGGCGATGACCCCCTGGAATCGCAGAAAAGTAAACTAATCCTCCTTCCCACTCTCTGCCCTCTTTATATTACACGAAACATATAGTTAGTAAACAATTTGGGAATATTTTTTTGTCATTAAGCAGAGTCGGGGAAGGTTAGTGAGGGTGAAGTGGGGGGGAAATTAGGAGTGAAGGAAGGAAGGCTAGTGAGGGGGGTGAAACGGAAGGGAGAAAGGGGAGAGAGAAAGGGCGAGCTAGAGAAATTTGATTTGGACCTTCACTCTCCCCCGACCCCCACAGCACCATCCAGGAGAGTTATGCCTCCCCAACCTTCCTCTAGGAATTCTCTGGTCATGCGAGCTGGCCTGTCAGGGGTTATTACAGCTAATTAACCTAAAAAAAATCGCACAGCCCCACACTTGGTAAATTACACACAAAAAAGGGGGGAGGGGGAAATTAGACCAAATGTCTATCGACAACTGGTAACTACAGGGCCTAGAGGGGATTCCGGGGATCAACGCCCCCGCGGCCCGGTCCACGACCAGGCAGGTGCTGTTTCCTGTATACGTGAATGACATGACAGAAGGAATGGAGTCAGAGGTGTCCCTGTTCTCAGACGACGTGAAACTAATGAGAATACAAACGGACGGGGACCAGGAAAGAATACAAAGGGATCTGGCCAGGCCTTCTCTGCAAATGGCACCTGGAGTTTAACCCCACCAAGTATAAAGTTATGAGCTTGGGGAAGGACAAAGAAGACCGCAGAGTACAGGCTCGGGAGAAAGGGAAGGGGGGTTTGAGGCAAAGCCTGAAAGCCTCACTAAAGGAGGACCTTGGGATGAGTATCATACCGAGAATATTCCTTGAGACACACATTAACCAAATAACTACCGTAGCAAATGCGCGTCTAGCAAATCTAAGAAAAGCTTTTCGACTTTAAAATAAGTCATTCATGACACTGTACATCGTGTACGTCAGGCCTACATTCGAGTATGCAACACCAGTATGGAACCCACACCTAGTTAAGCATATCAAGAAACTGGAGAGTGTGCAGAGGTTTGCAACAAGACTAGTTCTGGAGCTAATGTTCTATAAGGAGAGGTTAACGGAACTCAACCTTAGGACGACTAGGTGGATTATAACGACGTACAAAATACTGAGGGGGAACTGACAAGGTGAAAAAGGACAGACTTTCTGAGATAGGAAGAAGAGGGCACAGCTGTAAGTTGAAAACTCAAGTGAATCAGAGATGCTAGGAAGTGTTTCTTCAGCCGTAGAGTTGTCAGGAAGTGGAACAATCTGGAGAGTGAAGTGGTAGAGGCGGGTCCAAACACAGCTTTAAGAAGAGGTACGATAAGTGGATGATGGGGATAAACAAAGGTGATATTAATAAAGTAATGAGGGTGTCGAACCAGGTAAGAACCAGAAATAATGGATTTAAGTTAGATAAATTTAGATTTAGAAAGGACATAGGTAAGTACTGGTTTTCAAACAGTTGTGGATGTGTGGAACGGTCTTCCGAGTAGGGTGATCGAGGCTAGGACCTTGGGCAGCTTTAAAGAGAGACTGGACAAATATATGAGTGGGAGGGACTGGGTTTGATTGGTGTTGTGGGTACGGGAGTAAATTCTTGGGTAGTTTAGGGTAAGGGTGGTTTTGATAAGAACCTGTTTTGTATGGGCCAGTAGGCCTTCTGCAGTGTTCCTCCATTCTCATGTTCTCACGATTAGGCTCTTGAAGCCGGGAGTGTGTAGACCTTGTAGCGACAAGAGGTAGGTTCCAGGAGCTGTGTATCGACATCTGCAATCACATATATGTGAATACATGTAGGCGAGTACACACAACCCCCACACATTATAAATTACACACAACCCCTCACATAAATTCAAGCCAAGCCAACACGGGAGAGTGCAGGCTGAGCATGACACAAGACAAATTACCCACCACCACCAACACGCAACCTCCACCACATAAGAACCTCTTATTTGTTTATCATTGTACTCTGCATCTTGAGGTTCAGAGTGTTTTGCTCTGTACTCTAAGTTTTTGAGTTCGTCGTATTTTTTTTTTTACCACTGTAGTTTGAATTCAAGGTTACGCCATTATTTTATTTACTGTATTTATGATCTAAAGCAGAGCCCTATCGTCCCGTGGAAACTTGTTGAGGTTCAACCAGATCTTTCATGTTCGGCAAAGGAGGTGAGAAAAGATATACCTTCCTCTCTCTAGTTTTGGAATTAATAACAGTGTGAATGGCAACGTAGAAAACACAAAACGTGTGGGTTCAGGATGTGATACACAGACAGTGTTTTCATGTGAATGACGAGATAGGAGTCAGAAATAACTAGAGCAGTGGTTCTGAAGCTTATTTTTATTAAATTCTTTCCTTGGGAAACTCTTAAAATCACCGTGGACCCCTTAATTTATTTGTACATAATCTATAACAATAACAATGTAATGATATAAACTCTTCAAAGTTAGAGTGAAACATAAAAGATAATTTTCCTAAAACTTAAATTTGCGTTGCTCATTTTCAACGCCTTATTTATATAACTGTAAATACTCAGTTTTCTTGAATTTTTTTTTAACTTTTTCAAAGCCTGCCGTGGACACCTTAAATCGTGCCGTTGACCCAGACTGAGAACCACACTTACGGAGAAAACAGGCAATTTTATCAAGGATTTTCTTGTTTTGACGCCTGAAGGTAATCAAAGCAAGAGAAAAAAAAAAGGGTCACTCAAACACACAGCTCATGAGCAAACACGTCTTTTTGAAGATAGGGTGTGTGTGTGTGTGTGTGTGTGTGTGTGTGTGTGTGTGTGTGTGTGTGTGTGTGTGTGTGTGTGTGAGAGAGAGAGAGAGAGAGAGAGAGAGAGAGAGAGAGAATCTTCCTTGCTCAAGAGAGGGTAAAACATACTTTCTTTTCTTGGATAGGTTCCACCAATATATTTTTTAATAAATATGTTTTCAAGGCTTACAAAAAACTTCAGTACCCTCGTAGTAGAGGTTCAATAGTCATTTAGTATTTACAATGTTTTCTGTATGATCTAAACTTTAAAGACTGATCATAGTTTTATTTACAACTGTGCTCCCTATGCTCTAGAAGTCTAGAGGTTCTCTTCATTACTATGCTTATTACTGCAATCTGTTCTAGTGATAAAGATTTCATCACCACAGCAGATTATTTTTGAACTAGATCTAATCGATAGGTTTACTGCTTTAATTTTGTACAAAACTGCACTCTAGAAGTTTGCCAGTGTTTATTTTGCTTACAAATATACTCTGCTTAAGAGATTCACCAGTCTCTTCCCACTTTCCCTCACACACAAAATATGAATTAGTAGTTGATGGAATAATTATTAACTTTACTTATTATATTATTAAATTTAATTTTACCATACTTATTATCGTAGCTACGATGGGAGGCGGGCACCATATTATGCCTGGCGAGGGAGCGTGACGGGAAACGGTTTGCCTGCTATTTACTTCTCTTGGCCTCCATCTAATAACCCAGTAACAACCCAAGTTTCACTCAACTTCTTGAAGTTTATCTCTGACATGCCGTTCCATTTCGCTGTAGGTATTAGTAAGCTGGCAAGTGCAGTACACACACACACACACACACACACACACACACACACACACACACACACACACACACACACACACACACACACACACGCACACGCACACGCACACGCACACGCACACGCACATACACGCACACGCACACAATAAATTTTCTAGTTTAAGGCAAGTAAAGATGTGGAATAAACTAGAAATGACACATCAGAAGCCGTGTGTGTCTACATAGCCGAAAAAATACACGAAGGTTCATTTACTACCCTCACTAAATCAATAAAACATTTAAATTACTGGGAACACTTCAAAACACCTGGAATGCATTCGCTTTAACGGAGAAGGGAGATATATTTAATAATATATACACTGAAAACCCGCGAGGTCCAAGTTTCCCATCTCCAGACAGGAAAGAGATACGAAAGATACAAACGAAAGTGTTGAATAAGTACGGCAAAACTCAAGAGTTAACACAGAGAACACTTGCCACCATCTTTGGTCAACTACTCTTCAACCTTCTGACAAAATAAAAAAAAATCAGATACGGGAAAAAGGAGCCAGCAGACAGACAGAGTAAGATGCAGATAAGCCACTGGGACGTTACAAACTAATTTTTCAGCTAGTGAGCATGTGGTAAGTACTGGACGAGGATGGGATGAAAACAATCAATATAAACAGTTTCAAGAGTATATGTAATTGGAATCCAAAGGGCAGGAATTGGTTAAGTCTGTCGATAAGGTTTAGGAGGCAATACAAGGAGCAAGGAATCGATCCCCATAAAAATAAAGGATATATGACAATATAACCTAATTACAAAATATGCAACACCGATCCTTGTACACGCATCCCTAAAGAAAAAAGCAGAAAGAATTCTAAAACTATATAGCATAGGCTAAAACGGAATCAAGCTGCTATTTTGACACTTCAGATAGAAAATGACAGTAAGGGACCTAGTTGTAAGACTCCAGGAGGGAAGTAACCCACACTATGATGGTAGAGAAGAATTGGTAAAAGTGAACAAATGGTACAAAGGAGTCTTTCTCAGTAGTACCAGTTACCAGTAGATGACTCACTACCAACCGTCTGTGTGAATCACTGACTGTTATTCATGTTGCTGCTGACCATAGCATATTTTTGAATGCCCCACCCACTGGGCACTGGTGAGTCAGTCTGAGATAGGGAGCAGAGAGAGGCAGGTCGGCTGTTGGCGCTTCCCATACTATCCGTTATATATTATACGTACAAACCAGCCTACGTGAGTATTTTTACCCCATCCACGTTATTGAACCCACATGACAAATTGGTGACAGCGGTGTGGGCGTGGATTTACGGGTAATTTCAGACGTTAGAAGACTGTTTGTGGGTTGCTGGCAGGTCAGAGGTGAACCATCTGCCACCTCCAGCAGCTACCCTCACTCACCTCCACCCTGTGTCACTCCAGCCTGCAAGCCTGTTGCAGCCGCTTTTCAAGCTTCCTGGCTTAGTTCGTGTGCTAATTGCTTCAATCTCCGAGGGGTTGACCCGGATTTTGCAATTAAGCCAGTCAATAAGCCAGACTGTGGAAGTGAATGCTAGTCAGCCTGCCTCAGCCTACCATCCAGCCTGTCTCCTGTCATCCACCTGCTCCTTCATGCTGTGTGCATCGTTACATGTCTTCCAGTCAGCCATTCTCGTGGGTTAAGCCAGTCAGCCAGCCCAGCTTCCTAACCCAGCTGAGAGAGAGAAGTAAGCCACGCAAGTTCCTCTGAAGTATTGTCTCATATATCGCTTTGTGCTCCCAGATGGATGCCAGTTGGATGCTAAGAGTGGTCTTCACCATCCCTGTGGCATAGTGGGGCTTAGTTAATTAAGCCACCTTCGTGAGTTGTGAGTGGCAGTGCGCGCCAGTGAGCGCCAGCGAGTGAGTCACGCTCCCTTCACCCACCCGCCACCCACTCTTCACTCATCTACCTGTGGCTTTTTTTTTTTTCCACCCTTGTACCGGGTCCTAGTACTGTTTTGGCTCACATAATTGGTCAAGAGATTGTAGCTGAGCGCCAACGATAAGCCAGTTATGTGAGTTCACCCAGAAAGCGCATTTCTTCACGACAACAGTGTGAGGAATCATCACTGGTCAACACCGTCTACCACTCCAGACTTCAGTGATAATTTTCTGTTTAGAGACATTTTCCTGCATTTAAAGACATTTGCATGTGTGAGACATTTACAGTGAATTTCTTGTGTACTCTAAGCCTTGTGTTTTCAGTGGAGACTCAGTGTTTCTTTGACTCATTATTTTTGCAATATTTTTCAGTGTTATCGCTCATCTCACATTTTTTTTGTGTGTGTTTTTGTTTTGCTACTCTCTGTCTGTAGTAAGTATTATTGTGTAGTGTACCAGTCAGTCACTCTGTGTGAAGTAATTCATTCATTTTTTTTATCTTGTGTTCTTTCAGCATTGTATTCTCCAGTATTTGTCATTATTGCAGTTCATGCAGTGATATTCACTCCAGTATACTAAATTATCCATTTATTTCTATGTGTACCTTTTTTTTTTTCCGTATGCCAGCAGTGTCTCATTCCTTTGATCTTTTCACAGACTTGTGTACCATTCTTTTCTATCGTATCAGTCACAGCAAGATTTTGTTGTAAGGACATAACTGATATAAGTTTACAATCCTTGTTGTGTGTGCGCCGCCACTTCTAAGTGTTGTGTGCCCCGCCACTTGTAAGTGTTACACTTCGTTTTGTTTCTTGTTTTATTTTATTCATATTTTTCATATTTCTTTGAACAAATTCACTCAGTGTAATTTCAATTTCTTTTTTTAACGTAAAGTGTTTTCTTTTACTCCGAGTAAATTGTTTTGTCTAATTTACAATTAAGAGTTAAAGTATTCAATCAGTCTTTCTTCATATTTTTATTTTTATTATTTAACCTACATTTTCCCAGTGTAACTTTTATTGCTGCATTGATTATTTCTGCACCTTATTTTGTTGCACTTGTTCTGCAGTGAATTTTCTTTTATTGATATTTTTGTGCATTATTATTCTCAGTTCATTATTGTTTGAGTACTGTTTTTCATTTTATTATCTTTCCTGATATTGTCTTTGCATTATATTTTAATTTTGTTTATGCATTCTTAGAAAATATTTAAATTTCCCAGTTATCTCTCTTTGCATACAATTTAGTGATTTTATTTTATACTTTTTATATTAATTTACAGTTTTATTAGTTAATTTCTTTATTAGCAAGAGTACAGACAGCTCACTTTGAATTTAATTCAGCCTCCAGTAATATTTTTACTTGTAAATTTCAATGTATTTTTTTTTATCTTGGCCAGCAGTACCTTAAATTGAGTTGTCCTTCCTCTTGCAGTGTATCTTAGATATTTTTTTTATTACTTCTGCAGAATTAGTTGCATCTCTCTTATTTCAATTTTAGCATTTTGTATAATTTTTATTGTTCATTATTTTTTGCCTTATTTGTTCTTGTGCAACTTCTTTGCCATTATGCCTGACATACCTTCAAGTGATACTTTAGTGAATGGCGACACTCAGACCTCTCAGGCTACTGCTGCTCCTGTCATCAGTCCTCATAGTTCCTTAGCGACTGACAGACCGACCCAGACACTGAGACACTATAGTTTTACTCGTGATTCCCTTGGTGCGTTACCTTTATTCAATGGCCATGTACATAATCTTGAAGCCTGGTTTACTGTCATTCATTCTCGTGTTAATGCTCTAGCTGACAGTTCTCCTTCAGAGGAAAGTCTTATCAGACTTGCGAAAGAAGCTCTTCATCGGTCCCCTGCTGATGTTCACGTTGTTGACCTCCTTGAAATGCGAGACTTCAGGAATCTTACTAAGTGGTCACAATATGAGGAACTGATTCGTTCTTTCCTTGTACCAGTAAAAACAGCTGATCCATATGTCGTTCTTCGGGAACTCGTGAATGCTACACCCATGACTAATGAATCGTTGAGTGCATTTGCTGTTAGACAAACTTTTATCATCATTTATCAATGCTGTCCAGTCCTCAGCTTTTGTCCCTGACGAGGATAAACCATCCACAGCATCGTTTGCTAAAATAGCAGCTTTTGGAGCAATTAAAGAACTAATGCCGCCTGCTTCCGTGTGTGCTTATGAGGCTAATCCTCCAACTGTGACGATGGAACCACTTACAGCCCTAAATCATGTACGTTCCTTGTGCCCCCAAGGTACTTTCCCATGTATCAAAAGTAATTTCACACCTATGCCTCAGTCTGCACCACCTCTTGTTTTTGCCACAGAGACAAATCGTGGTCGTCAACCATCCCAGCGATCACCAAGGACCAGTGTACAGAGTCATTTTAAACCTCGTAGTATTCATAGTACATTCAGTAACCATAGTCAGCGGACTTGTTACAACTGTGGTTTCCGTGGCCATATTGCAATTAATTGTCCTGATAGTCACCCTAAGAGGCGTCGTACTGATGATGAGTACCAGTCAGATCTTCCCTACTGTACTTATCATAGAATACATGGACATGACACATCTGAGTGCAATGCTCTCTACAACCTTCAGTACTCTAGATCTTTCCGTGGCCGTTCCAACCGCAGAACCAGGAGAGGAAACACACCGTGGTTCTCAAACTAACCAGAACCAGGCTCATTCTTCCAATTCGGGGGAATTCGAGCGCTCCAGTCAAACCGTCCCATGGTGACAGTAGGTGATAATGAGTACACCATCCCCGTTCACAATTCCTTTGAAGCCTTAAGCAGTCTCGAGAATGACAATCCTGCTGATGTTGCTTCACACGTCTCTGACATAGATGATTTTGGGGATGAAGTGGAACAAATCTTTTCTGATGACAATCCACCTTTTTGTTTGCACATAACTTCTAATGCAACCATAGGCCCTATAGTGCAAGCATCTGTTCATAATGCGCCTGTTCATTTGTTCATGGACTCTGGTGTGCAAGTCAATATTATCAGGTCTAGTTTGTTTAGGGATAAGCAGTTATGACATGTCCTTCTCGTAGAACCGACTCATGTGTCCTCCCTTAGTGGAGTAGCTGGTTCTCACCTGCGTGTCCGAGGTCGGACTTCCCTCACCTTTTCTATCCAAGGTAGAGACTTTACTGCTTCCTTCCATGTTGTCGACCAGATTACTTTCCCTGGTGACCTTCTACTGGGATTTGTTTCCATGCGAGACTTAAGCATTGTGGTCGACCTTATCTATGGCATGCCCAAATTGATGACTTGATCGTACCATTTTGGGGTTACCAGCTTGGATCCGAGATCTGCCATACTGCCGCAGAGTAAGACATTCGAATTAAGTCCTTACAGGCCAGTGCATTTTCCAGTAGCGTACCCAAGCAGTCAGGCACTGGTGATCCTGTCACTCCTGTCTGTGTTCCTGCAACTTCAGACTTGCAAGATAGTGTCCAGTTACCTCAAGTGTCCGAGGACGCTCTGACTACCTTGAGTGCTGAGCCTATCCCTGCAATGCCTGCTAGTTCAAGTAGTAGTTTCTCCACAGGGGACGCCTTGTCGGAAAACGATTACCTGCAACTAGTAATGCCATCTCTTGTTGTCACATGCCGTCTGCAAAAAGACGTTTCTGTCGCGGCTAGTGCCCTCATTAGAGTGTCTGTTGTTGTTCCTAGTGTTCTAGATGGTGATAACGTCCTAGTTGACAGTGATTCCTGCAAAGTAAAAGGTCTATTTGTTGAGCCATCCTTACATGTTGTAAGAGATAGTAAGATCCATTTCTTCCTAGCTAACACTTCTGGTCACAGTGTTCGTCTCAGAGCAAATACCAATCTTGTTGACCTTGTTCACTATCCTTACCCTGTTCAGGTAGAGGATGAGTTGTCACCTGACCAGTGGGTTGGTGCTATTTCTACTGGAGAGACCTCATCCACTTCACTGGATCAATCTGTTCCACCAGTTGAGGAGAAAGATTTAGCTCCCACTGACTTCCCAGATGTAGTCAAGCGTTTGTTGACTCGGTTGAACAAACGTCGTAAAGCCATTGCCTTACCAGGTGAGAAGATGGGTACAACGAAATTATTGTCCCATCGTATTCCACTTGAACCTGGTACTAGACCTATCTATATACCTGCATTCAGAATGCCTTATTCACAAGTTGCTGTCGCAGAAGAATTGATCAATCAAATGCTTGATGGAGTTATTGCACCTAGCAATTCACCTTGGAATGCGCCCTTGATCCTAGTGCCTAAGAAGGATGGTACTTGGTACCCAGTGATTGACTTTAGGAAGTTAAATGCAAAAACTATTCCAGATCGCTTCCCACGAGGCAGGTCGGCTGTTGGCGCTTCCCATACTATCCGTTATATATTATACGTACAAACCAGCCTACGTGAGTATTTTTACCCCATCCACGTTATCGAACCCACATGACAAATAGATTTGCCTCAAATACAGCATGAGTTAGCCAGTGCAACAGAGTTTGATCCTCCCAGAGATGACACCCATTCTGCATATGTCAATCTCACCCTAGCAGAGTTGGGGTTAAATGTAAATAACCTGTACAGATGAATAATTACAGTATCAACTTATCAGTATTCAAGAATTTTTTTTTGTGTTCATGTTCTCTCCGAATTCTGAGAGTTAACAGTCTAGATTTGAGTGCACCAAATCTGCCTGTCTGTTAAACACTTCTTTCTTTGTATATATTTCTTCCTCAGAATCCGTAGATCACATGAATACAGATCGATCGATCAAATTTTTTATCACTTCTATTGTGTAATCCCAATGTTGATTTTCATTCGATGAGTTGTGCTATATCATACCTTGTAATGCATTACAGTTTTATTAGTTTCAATTACGTAAGCTTCCATTCCAATATTCTACTTATGTATGTTATAATGTTCAATTGTTGTGTACTTTGACATTGTATAGAATCAGCCCAAGCCGTACACCTGCCCTCTTTAGTTTGTATTAGCTGTATGTCCAGTTACCAGTAACCAGTTACCAGTAGATGACTCACTACCAACCATCTGTGTGAATCACTCACTGTTATTCATGTTGCTGCTGACCATAGCATATTTTTGAATGCCCCACCCGCTGGGTACTGGTGAATCAGTCTAAGATAGGGAGCAGAGAGAGGCAGGTCGGCTGTTGGCGCTTCCCATACTATCCGTTATATATTATACGTACAAACCAGCCTACGTGAGTATTTTTACCCCATCCACATTATCGAACCCACATGACATCTTTCTCGAAGAATCGGGGAGAAACCAGGAGGGGCAGGAAAGCCAGTAAAAATTAGAAGAAATGTCAACGAAAGGGAGATAGTGACAGCGCCAAAATAATGTTGATGTGGCAAAAGGAGGAGGGCCAGACACGCTAGTAGTTGCTTATAAAAAAAAAGTGCAGAGGACCTATTACCCCGTAGCAAGGATATATCAAGTCGACGGAAACAGACAATTACCACACAGCTAGAAAGCTGCATACGTGTTTTCATTATACAAGAATGAAAAAGAAAGACAAGAAGCACTAAACTGTAGACCAGTCTCACTAACATACTGGCTAAGATACTTGTGAAGATACTTGTCCAGTTTTCTCTTGACGTCGCTGGTGTCATTTCTGTATTTACAACTGTTTATAGTTTTGGCAATCATCGCCCCCGCGGCCCGGTCTCGTACCATGTTTCATGATTGATGACCTGGTTAGTTAGGCTATTGGTGCTCACTGCATACAATCCAACATAAGGCTAACTGTACGGGGTTCCGAAACTGCTAAACAAGGAAACTTAAAAAGCTTGACCTTAAAAAAATTATGATGTAATTCCCTTAAAAAAAAAAAAAAAAAAGCTTTGAAATGCTCTGAACATATGTTTACCGAGTAATAATTTACTGCACTTACTGTAAGGATGCAGCAGCAAGTACAGTAAAATATAACTCAATAAACCTAAATGATCCAAGACCTGTGTCTGAATTATATTATTGTACTTTCTGCAACCTTGCACTTCACTGGGAAGAGTTTGCAACTTCTTCCGTGCCTAGGAGTTACTTCTGGGTGTGCCAGCCCCCTCCAATATTTTCTTGATAAAAATTATTAAATTTTTTTTTTAATCTTTGTTCCAGGGAGTATATGATAAGTAATTTTAAGTGTTCTCGATAATTTAAGCGTTCGACGAAATTAAACTGGCAGTGAAATTTCTCCGTACAATGTGTTTTTATTTTCCTTAAACTTTTCAATAGCGTATTAGCAGAAATTCGTACGCACTAAAGTTCTACCTTATTTTTCGATGCCCACTGAAACAGAGAATTACTGTGCCCTCGATGGACAGCATTCATACAAACCTTGATATCTGGCAAAAAAAAAAAAACGTAAGTGTTATGACTTGTTTGTCTATGTCAAATATGTAAATGAAAATAATAAACATAACATCATAATAAGACAGATCACGACAGCCAGGAGGATAAAGTGGTAGGTATTGAGAATTTTCAAAATACGGGAAATAATGCCAATGGTGACACACTTCAAATCGCTAGTGCTTCCTCATTCGGAATATTGCTCAGTTTTGACGGCCCCGTTCAAGGCAGGAGAAATACCAGAGCTTGAACAAATACAGAGATCGTTACGGCCCACATAAGGGCCAGTAGAGCATTTAAATTACAGGGAACGCCTTTAAGTCTTGAACTTGTACTCACTGAAGCGGAGGAGAGAGAGGGAGAGATACATGATTCTTCGGGTTAGATTTTGTTAAGAATTAAAGCTCCTTCTATTAACTTTTAATCCTTTGTATGTGATATGCACGTTATCGCACTGATCACACATGTTGAAGGCTTCTGATAAGTCTGTGTATAATACGTCGCCATTTTTCTCTTTTAAAGCATCAAAAGCCATGGCACCATTGTCTAGAGCTGCTCGAGGCAGGAGAAACCTGTTAGATATTGCGATTACCTGCATTTACTAATCTTTCTCAGCGCATCTTTAAAGATTCTGATAAAGTTTGAAGTCTTTACTATTGGTGTAACCTTTCGCGACTGCTTTATTGCCACCAATGTGGGGTGTGGAGAATTATAAGCAACTTATTTATAAATTTAAATTTCATCAACTTGGATTCTACAAAAAAAAAAAGAGGACCCCAACCTCATAGAAAACCACTACCCTAAAAAAATAGGACTCCATAAAAAAAGTCGTAGTTATTATCAAGACACCAAACAACAACTAGAAATTCAAGATAAACGTGCTCTACACTCCCCACACACCACAAACAAGCGAAGTTCGTGTGAAAGTCACTTCCTAAAGTCCGTCGTCTGGCGTCAGACGGAGGCGTTCAACACCACCAACTGTGAATCTCATCATCGGAAAACCCCACTATTTCATCAACGCCGATCGTCGTATTATTGAGCAGTGTGTTTGTGTGGTACCTGGAAACAGGGAAGGAGGGGGAGAAAGGTGCCCGTGGGGTAGCGGGACGGGGGAGAGGGGTCGGGTGAGGGGTGATGAAATAGGGGGGCTTAGGAAAAAATATAACAGGGATGAATACCTTTACCTTTGATGAGTTGGGAGATGTAGGGAGTGGGAGAGGAGCAGGAAGTCCAGGAGAAGCAGGAGTTGGGGGAGAATCAGCGGGTGCGGGAGTAACGGGTGAAGAAGTAAGGAGTGGATGGGTGTGGGAGAAGTAGGGGGTTGATCGAGGAATTGAAAAGTGGAAGGGAGGGGAGGGAGGGCTTGAGAGAGGATAATATAGGGTAAGAAAGGCATAGGGTGGAGAGGACTAGGCAGGGGTGAGGAGGAAAATAAGCTCAAATAGATATCTCCAGTAGCTATAAATGAAACAAATTTACAATAACATTTGTGTAGTTGTAACCATATCCAGGTCCTTCACACAGAGTGGAGCGCGCACACTCCCAGCAACCTGTCCTCCTACCAATAGTAGATTCCGTGAGTCATCGACCACAGTCCCAGACCGGGTCTCCTTGTTGATAACTTAATCAATCAAGCTGTTGATGACAGCAGCACACAAGCCAATGTAGGTAGCACAGGCCGGATGGTAACAAAATGATACGAGAACTTCTAAAGGTTCTATTAGGAGAGAGTTAAGGATTTTTTTTCCTTGGCTTTAAGCCAAGTTTTCTACATACGCTATTAACATTAATAGACCAAATTTAACCAATTATACATAAGCACTGCAACAGTAAAGGCGACGCTATGTAAGATTAATATCCATCTGCCCACTTTTCCAGTTACTAATTTTGTACGCATTTTGTGTGCTATTACACAATGATCACATTTGAAGGTTTTTGTAAAGTGTGTATATTACATCTGTATTTTATTTCCCAGTGCACGAAGACCGTGTAGTAATGGTCGAGCAATTACACGAGATGCAGGAGTGACCTGCTCTAAACCCAAGCTGCCCTGCGTTACACAACCCAGGGAAACATGGGTGTGAATCTTGCTTCTTTGAATTCTGATCATAAAAGATTTCGATTGTGGGAAACATCGGTGCTATCAGTCGATAGTGTTTCAGCGTTTACTTTACCGCCAATAACTTTATTAAATTCTTCTTGAGCGAAACTTAGTTTTAATAAATGCTTGCTTGCTCCGCTCTGTGGTTATATTAACTATCTTGTTAGTATTCTACTTTCCAGTTATTTTTGCCAACGATATTGATTCACGGTAAAATGCCGACTTGTCAGATTCGCCAGACGAGGAAGGTTTTCAGCAGTGAGAGCAGTGCTATAAATTCTTCGGATACGGAGATAAAAAAAAAGTGAAGGCAGCAATAACCTGGGTGATCAGATAATCACCAGGGAATTATAGGCAGGCTAACAGAGTAGAAAAACGGCTGAAACCGGTTAGATGTACAGAGGTGTTCTGTTTGACAGATGCCCTAAAACATGAATCACTTCGAGGTTACAGAAAGGTTACCTGACAATGGTTTCAGGGATCATGGTTCCCGCAACTTGATCCCCCTGTTGAAAACCTGACCAGTCTGGCTGTTGGTGCACGTAGCCAAGCTCCAGAGCCTGACTGACACAATTTTCTACCCTTCATAACACTGGATAACAAAAAATGACTAAGGTAAAGGTATTTTAAATTAATCACAACATACTAATTTTGAATCTGAAATTGCAATTAACCCAACACCTAGGAGTCTCAGTTACAAAAATTAGAAATAAAATTTTCACGCATTTTGAGTATTACTGACGAACTGGTGACAAGTGAACAACATGCACAAACATCAAATGTGCAAACGTACAATGCGCTTGATATTTTAATTCACTGGATAAAAATAACACACTTTCAAAATGCTGAAGTATTTTGAGTATTGCTGATGACAAGCAAACATCATACATTGTCATCCATTGTGCAATGCCCTTATTTTTTAATAAACACTACCTTAAAAAAATTCTGTAAATAAAATGCCTGATGTGCTGAGTCAATTCTGATTTCACATTTGGGACAAACAGACTCCAGGTAAAAAAGAACATATATAATTACCTCAGAAGCAGACGATTCTCTGTTATTGTGTCTTGGTGTACTTATTAAATCCCTGATTTTCCTTGAGAGTATGTTGGTGTGTATCCAGTCTCTCGATCAGTAAGGTGTAAGTTCAGTGTAATAATATGGAACCATTTGCTTGAGTAACTCGCATGACATGAATAAATTAAAATATATCGAGAAATTCCCACCTGCTCTGGAAATATAATACGAGGGATTTAGAAGATCCTCGTAATTTCTGTGTAGGATTTAAAATGTACAAGCAGTGATGTTTCTCTGTGCATTCTCCAGATCAGCCATTTTAACTACGTAATGGGAGCTGTCAGCATATTTACTCCACCTTCATCAGACAAGCCTGGCCCAGGGCCGGGTTGCAGGAGTATGTAAACTCTCGAAATTCATCAAAGGAATCTATAGGCTCTCTTGACCCCGTCCTGATAAAGATACTGCTCTTAACCCACACGAGAGACTACTGAATTATTAATGCTGCAGCTCTTGCCACCCATTACCAAGCAAAACAAAATTTACCAACTAAATACAATTCTGCTGCAGGTCTGCAAACCATAATGTAGATAAAACTTCATTAAGCGCCGAGACTCCATGGCTACCAACCATTAATAAAATATCAAGGCTCCCGGAGGGGCTAAGAAACATGGAATTGTATGCAATTAAATAGCAGCCGCTCCAGGAGAAAGAGTTGCAGAGTTGTAGCCAGACGAGGGAAGAATCTTGGAGGGTTAGAAGTATCTGAGAGAGTTAGAAGCAGGAGGAAAACTGTGGCTAGGTGGGAAAGAACAATGAGATTCAGTAAGAAGAAATTTTCAGCTGCTAGTGAAAGCTCCTGACCAGCCAGACTGTGATGCGTACGTCAGACTGCATGCGGCTTGCATCAAAAGCTCGATTGATCAGACCATTAACTAAGCAACCTGGTCTGGGACTGGGCCGCATGGGGGTTGACCCTCGAGATCGTCTCCAGGTAACCTTCAGGTAAGGAAATGGCGGACTAGTGGCAGTATTTGGGGTCAGAGGCCGCCAACACCACAAAACAATAAACAAAGAACAACAACACATCAAGATTCTCCATGGAAACAAAACTGTCATTCAGCGGAGCTAGTGGAGTTTCCAACTGTGAATAGTTGAGTGAGAGGTTTGATAAAACAAAGGAAGGCATTTCCAGGAGTTGTGGAGGTGGCAAGGATGGGTAGGTGGGTGGGTGTTTCCTTAGCTCTGGGTGGGTGGTTGGGGGGTAGGTAGGTCGTGCAAGGGTTGTGGTTGGAGTTAGGGTAAAAACAACAATTCTGAGCAAAGCAAAAAAACAAACAAAAAACTTAAGGGCAGTTGATGGTGGCTGAGAGGGAGACTGGTGATGACTTAGGAAGACTTTGGTAAGAGAGTTAGAGACTTGCAACGACTTGAGGAGGAAGCCAGGAGAAGATAGACTTCCGATAGAGCATCTGGGGTGGAGTTAGGGACGGTTGGAGCCACTCTCTTAGGTCGGGGTCAAGATGGATTCACATGGTTATATCTCACTAGAAACTAACCGCTGGCGTTGAATAGGGAAATCACAGGAAACAAATGGACTACGTAGGCGCTCGGCCCTCCTGTAGGTTACCTGTAGTCGATTCCGGATCACCGCCCCCGCGGCCCGGGCCGCATCATCACCCTTATTGAAAACCTAATCAATAAGGCGTATTGATGCTATCAGCAAGCAGACCCATGTAGGTACCTTAACTCGGCTAAACAGGAGGTAACGTGAATTTATCAAGTCCCCGTTCGAAGACAACTAGGCATATATGTTAATTTACATAAATAATGAAACAACCACTATCTAAAATAGAATGACACAAAATTAAGAAGAAAATCTAAATTTTTGCCAACTGTGTAAAAATTTTGAGAAACCCGGATAATCCACCGCCGTGGTCAAAGACGAACAAATTTCACTGAAGGAAAAGTTAACTGACCCATGGAACATATAATAATGAACATTTGTTTAAACTTGCTTGTGTTAAGGACCCTTTTGTGGTCACTAGTAAAGATCTCCAAGTGCACAAAGTAATGTCTACTCTCGAGTATGACAGAAACAAAACGCCAAGTTTTACAACTAGAATTTACGAGCTAGAAAGAACAAAACATTGGTTCATAAATTACTTACAAGATAATGGTCATCTGGAGAGTGCACAGATCAAAGTGACTAAGCTAATACCATCACTAAAAATAATATATATCAAAGACCTAATTTCTAACTGGATATTACAGAAATTTATCAACCTAAATAAGAAGAGTTATTTCATGAGCAAGATTAAAAACTAAGACAATACCGGTATGAACCTTTGTAAAGGGAGGTAAAAACCACCTTTGCTTTTAGTCGAAGAACACTGAAATAAATTACTATTCAATGTTTTAAAAACATATAATACAAATACAAACCGTTGGATAAATTCTTAAGAATAGAGGTTAAAAATAAATATAAGATCAAAGATCAACCTACAGATCTGTCTAGTACATCACATAACAGCACACGTTAGCTGTTGCTGCGTCCTAGCCAGAGGGCCAGCGGCACCACTGAGAGGACCTGTCAGATGTCATTCACTGGTGAATGTTTCAGTAATAATCCCCGATAAGTCTCAGAATTTATACTTTCCAGCAGATTGAAACACGGTCTCCAGCATACATAAAAACACATCACATAAGTGGAGCTGGGCAACAAGAAGTTTAACTAGCCCATTCTTGTGTCACTAACACTCCACAACTAAACTGACCTCTATTAAAGGGGAGAGTAACATTCAGAAAACACAAGGATTACACTCTACTCAAAGAGCTAAAGATAAGACGATTAGAAAACTTGACCATGGCCACCTGAGAAATCCAACTTAATTGCCCATCAGAGAGGTTAACTTAATGGCAAAAATAAAGACTAGCATATTGGCCACCGATGTTACAAAGCCATCAATACCTTTCAATACACAGGGGGGACTTTGTGGTGACTGACAAGTACTGACCTGTGTCTGGAAATGTTGAAGATGTACGCCTTTACATACCTGAGGAAAAAGAAAACAGCTTTAATAATGACGAGCTCGGCAAATTCAATCGGAAATATTTTACTTGAGCTATGAGGAGTACGTGAAGTGACATGGTTAAGTGAACTATGAGAAGTACGTGAGGCTATGTGAACTATCAGCGGCAGTATATGCAGTTATGTGAAATATCAGATAAAGTACGCGAGGTTATGTGAACTATCAGCGGTAGTATATATATGCAGTTAAGTGAAATATCTGATGACGTACGCGAGGTTAAGATGACTAGGAAGAGTACAGAAGGTTGCTAGGTGAACTATGAGCGGCAGTACGAAAGTTTTTACGTTCTCACAATAAAAGCTTGTTCTTCAGCTGCTGAGTTTATTTTTCAATACTGTTAGCAGTACGCTTTTGTATTCAGCATGCAAGAAAAGTAATCCGAATATTTTTGCAAAATTTAAAAATTTTCTTTTTCAATCAACACGTTAAAGAGAAGTACGAAAAGCAACTAGTCTATTATAAACTTTAGAAATATCTATCATACCTTATAGAATCTTCCTTTCGTACTTTATACATTTACAGATAGTTTCACATATTTTATACATTCTGCCTCGCACGCTTAATGCATTGTTTTATTATACATTCTGCCTGGCAGACGATACACATATTACCTCGCATACTTTATATAGTCAGGCTCTTTTCAAAGGTTTAATTTCATAGTAGAAACACTGTTTCTCTGGTGGTTGTGTGGTGCGTGATTTACAATATCATAACCTTCTGCACTGCTTTGCTATTACAACCTTCGTTATGTTACTAACGTTTTCCTGCATTATCATATACAACTTTTCTGTTATGTTATTACCATTATCCTAACCTTATCATACATCATGTTTACACCCTTTTGTCCCGTACCATAAACACTGCTAAAGCAGCACAACCTCAACTCATGAAAAGAACGATGGGTCTATCTACTTGGAGAATGTTCCTTGGGTCAATGCCCCCAGCTTCCCGGTGGATGGCCTAATTCACCTAATTGTAGTTGCAGGGGTTGAGTCACCGCTCTTGGCCCCGGACTGATCAACCAGGGGCAAGCCGAGAAACATGATAGAATACTAGTGGAAAATGGGCGAGGTTTTTTATGTTGATTCTATGTTTAGTAAAGCCCGACCTGCTACATGTTTTAGATATTCTAAGTTAGCTACTATTCTTTCCGTACACAGGTACCTGGGCGTTGTTGTCCTACTGTGGGTCTCAGCCTCGAGGGAGGCGTAAACATATTTCTAGCAGTAGATTTTGCAAAGCACTACATCACTGCATTCACGTTGCCTAATACTGCTGCGGTTTAATAAATAATAATACAATGATATTATGAAACGTACCGAGCAAGCGCAAACCCTAGCAACTTTACACTCTTGATAAATTATGCAGGCGAGCAGTTATGGTGGAATATTCATGTATAATGACCAGCAGGCTTTGTAACATACACTATTGATGTGTATGTTTACCTGTTTGTAGTTACTGATGCAGAGGTAAGCGCCTGGTGCCCTATATTCTATAATTAATGTTACATAAATTACCTAAACTTCTATTAATTAACTGTCGTGGACTGTCCTCTCTGAGCCATTACATGTATTACCTCAACATTTTTAAATATTTTCTACGTTATCTTCTCACCACTTTTAATGGCCAATTAAATTTACTGACTAGCGTCATTAAGAGAACTCTACCTACTCTCTGGCATCCTTTGATTCTGAATATGGTTATCACTTCTCATTATGCGCCTGTTTTCCACTGCGAGTATGGGTTTGCCTCAAGTTTATCTAATTCCACTTTCGGGGGTAGGGGGGGTCATTGCCCTCAAGGGTAGGTCCCAGACCAGACCTCCAGGTTGCTGGTCTGATCGACTAGGCTGTTGCTGCTGATCGCAAACAATCCAACGTACGCAACTCAGCTCTGCTCCTTACAAACTGATCTGAGAAACAAGTTCCTCCTTGAAGACACCCAGAAGCTTGCTGGTAATTCTCCTTATATTCGAAGAAAGGGCACTGAAAAGTCGAGAACCTCTGACACTTTAATATAAAAAATAGTTATAAATATAACCATAATTTGTAAAGGGGTGGACTGGTAAGCCAGCGGAAGGCCTCGGTCAGATGACCAAAAGCTCCAACGGTGAGTCATCATCTAAGACCCGCGACAGGAAACACTTGTCTTGTTTCCTGACGAACCTTACATAACCTAACCTGACACTTACCTAGTTCTCCCAGGCCTCTTAATTGATGGCCTGATCGATCAAGTTGTTGGTGTTAACAGCATGAAGTCATAAAATTTTAGTATCGTCTACAATGGATAATATCTTGATGTGATTAATGTCTGTCTATGTTGGAAATGGGAATGAAAAATTGCAATTTTTTTTTCTAGATTAAAATTCTGGGATCGCATGGCTCAAAAAAATACCTATCCTATTTTTTTATACCCTTTTATATATGCACATACAGGGACCATGGTTTCTCTGTGTCTTATTTTGAACAGAAAAAAAATTGACCTATGAAAGTGTATTTGCAAACCTGGAAATCAGTTTGGCTGCACTCTGACCTTCACTAACACTGTAACGTACTCCTCGGAATGCAAGCGAGAAAGTTTCATCATAACTTGCACCTGCAAAATCCTAAATTGATTGGTCCCAAATCTGCAGACAAATCCTTCCCTACAAAAACTAGGGGCTTGGCAGACGGTGCAACATACCCCCAGTGAAAATCAGACAATACTTGTAAGGGGTCCAAGACTGTTAAACGGCCTCTCTTTGATAGTCGAGGAAGAACTGGATAACTTCCTAACCTCAGTACCTGACCAGCTGGGCTATGGTTCGTACGTTGGAGTGGGTACGGCCAGCAGTAACAGCCTGGTTGATCAGGTCTTGATCCACCAGACGGTCAGGTCATGGGGCGGGCAGCGGGAACGCTGATCCTCGGAACACACACCAAGTAGACTCCAGGTAGGTAGCCAGCATACTACAAGGTGAGAACGAGATGGCAGAATGTAACCAAGAAACGTTCAAATTTGCACGACTATTACTCATGTTGCCAGAATGGACTGCATATAAACTAGGGTAGTAGTATTTTTAATGCGGTTTAAAGCCTATTGATTACACGAGGGTCATTAAGGCTGCGCGTCATCCTGGACACCAGTCAACTTTAGGGGGTTGGGGAGTGGGGGTAGTGTGTGTGTGTGTGTGTGTGTGTGTGTGTGTGTGTGTGTGTGTGTGTGTGTGTAATGGGGTTTGGTTCGAAACATGGATTGGGTAATAAACACTCACGTCGGATGTTCTAGTATGTATATTGGATGGAATATATGGGGACGCCAGGCCTGACCTGTCTCTTCTCTTACGACTCAACTTGAACTGCCCTTGCGAGTGCCTGGAGGGTGAGCGGCATACAAATCATACTAGGTCAGCAGTAAAGGTCAGTGATATAACAGTGATTCATGCAGGAGGCAGTGAATCAGTAATGGTTGGTATGAGTCATTACTACTGACACTACTGAGATGTTTGTGTCTGTGTACACACACACACACACACACACACACACACACACACACACACACACACACACACACACACACACACACACACACACACACACACACAAAATCTCTCGGTGTATAAAACTTGGTAGCACACCTACCCAGTTTTGTTTAATAATAAAGAGGTTTAACCACCCTCGGAACACCCCTTGTCTCTACACCCTCCTTACCACCACCACTAACACCATCCCCCCACTACTACTTTCCCCATCAAACCCACCTCATAATCCTCTCTCCACTACCCCTCCCCTCCAATACCGCTAAAAGCCCAATATCGCCAGGGTAAGTCAGTGCAGTTCACAAGTTAACTTTACGTCGCCATAAGTCTACGGATTTATATTGCTTCAGTTCATTTTTTTTTCTCAATTTTCACAGTGAATGACCTGCCACAAGTCGAGGGGGGGGGATAGGGAGGCAAGACATGGAGGGAGGGAGGGAGGCAAGACATGGCTCAGAGAGTAGATAAACTCTCGAAACTCTTCAAAGGTATATCAAAGGTATGGAGGATAAGGGAGGCAAGACATGGAGGGAGGGAAGCAAGACATGGAGGGAGAAGGAGGCAAGGCAAGGCACTGAGGGAGAGGGAAGCAAGACATGAAAAATACGGGAAAGGAGGAAGGACAGGGGATGGAGAGTAAAGACGAGGAGTTGGAACGGGAAAGACGAGGTGGAAAGGGTAAGACGAGGAGGTGGAAAGGTAGAAAGACCTACCGGGTAGTGGGGTGCTCCCCCACACCCCCCCACACACACACAACCTTCCCTCGTAGGCACCACGCATCCTACCTCTTCAAGTACCTTGCACTTCATTGTTCGTATTCTGAGCAATCTATTCCGTCTCCTCTTCTTGTAAGGAAAAATTTTAAAATGAAGAATTGGAAGCAATCCACCAATCATATTCCATACATAAATTATAAAACAGCATTCCCCAAATCTGTGCAATTTTATAGTATAGAGAGTCCAAGTACCTTAATAAAGAATCAACAATAACTTAGACTGTTTAAATACACTTGATACTAGCCCAATATTTTCAATGCATCTGGGATGGTAACATTGTTGTGATGCTTCACTTTGAGGTCTTCCTCCAGTGTTCCCCTATGTCCCTTGCATTCTTTTCTAGCTTTATCGAATGGTTTGACTGTTTTATATTCTTCCCCGTATATACCGTATATCTATTTTCATTATTTCCTTGGGGAGTAGCTGAAATTTGCCCTCGTTAAGCAGCATATTTCCTGTTTTACTATACTAAGTTTGTCTTTAAGGTTCGCAGTTTCCTCAGCTGATGTTACAGTGCTATGAGTTGTATCTGTCAGATATGAGAATGAGAAAGATAATTGGGTTGAGAGCTGTGTGTTGAGAAACGCATCTTTTTAATGTGGCGGTCTCCGATTTTTTTTTTTTTTTTTTGCCTATTACACTTTGATTTCGATATCTACAAAGTTAAAGATACATTTGCTATTTTTTCCCAGTTATTACTTTTGCATACATTTTGTGAGTTAGCACATTTAGCGAAGGTTTCCGCAAATCTACGTAGGCATTGTGTTTAGCATCTAATGCGCTCAAAACCACGTCTTAGCAATCGTGCAACTGCGAAAGGCAGCAACGATCTGATGTAGAGCCATGCTGTCTTGGTTTTATAAATGTTTTGATTCATGTGTTGAGCAATCTTTTTCTAAGATTCTGATAGTGTGTAGACCCTGTGGTCTGGGTCTACAGTTCTTCAGAATTGTATTACTTGCTGCTCGAAATGCCCAGGCATGCTAGTGGCATTCTTTGTAATTAATACTTTATAACATGTAAACCACACATTGTAAGCTTTACAAAGAAAACTGTCATTAGCTGTTTGTTGACCTTACAGAATGGCACCCATGTTTAGAAACGGGTGCCATCCTGTAAGGTCATCTTGCAGGCCTTGGGTGTGGGGCTGAAGTTAATGTGCTATCACGGTTAGCGTTGCATTCATAATAAATCTTGGGATTATAAAAAAAATACTCTGCTTAATATGTCCCTGACCAGCCCATCCACATGAAAAAAAAAACTATCCATGAGACAAAAACCGCGCTCACGTGGATCCTCAGAAATGCAGTACCGAGGATCATCATCCTTCACACCCAGTATGTAAACCGGCCTTATTAACAACCTGATCACTCTGATAGTTGCAACAAGTTCCTCTATATTTGAGAAAAAACAGTTTACTGTGGAAATTATTTCCTTACTGAATGGAATTATCAACAGATCCCTAGCCGTCTTCGGTAGGAAACTCGGTATGGTCATAAGCTAGTCTTTATTACCAAGGCTGCTGTGTATAGTGGATTGCTGAACAGTGATTCATACTGAGCTTTTAGAATTAAACTCGTTTCCTGGTGGAAGCGGTAAGGTAACATCAACAACAGCACCATACCACGCAAATCATGGAGCTATAGAATATCCAGAACCTTTTCCAAACAACTGCTACACAACATTTAATAACACCAACATTTGATGACACCAATGTACCACTGAACACTGCAGGTCTACCAAGCTACTCATATTTACACTTGTCCAATCTTTTAAGATTACCCAAGATAACTTTAACATGTTACTCCACACTGCTAACAGATCCTTCTCAAACCCAACTCATCCTTAATAAAGATCTTTATCAGTATATATGTGTCTGACATAATTAATTTCTTTTTCACTATCCTGGTATGAACCTAATGCAATTAATGGTCTAATTCTACAGGTAGTTCTTACCTAGGATTGTGTACCAGGTGTCTACTTGGAGAGTGTTCCAAGGGTCAATACCCCTAAGGCTCTGTCCCTAGACCTGGCCTCCTGGTGGATGACCTGATCAACCAGGCTGAGTAAAAATATTTATGGCTTCTTGCAATCTCCTGGATGGCCTTTTGTTTTTTTGTGTGCTTCTTCTGTCTGGTACGAAAGTTTCAAGTTTTTGTCCTACCTCTTATCTCTCAGCTAAGATTATGTTTCCTTAACTTAAACATAAACATGATAACATCGTTTGCTTCTGTACAATTGTTTACGCTCTTTTTCATGTGTGATCTATTAGGTTGTCTCAGAGGTGCATATATTATACAGACCTTCTTTACTTCTGTATTCACTTTTTCAGGCACTGGTGAGGGTTTAGGTTACCCGAAGGACGTTTCCTGGGATCAACGCTCCCACGGCCCGGTCTCAGACCGGCCTCCGGAAGGATCAAGGTCTGATCAACTAAGCTGCTACTGCTGGCCGCACGTAATCCAACATATGAACCACAACCAATATATAGTCACGCACTGATCTGGGGAACTTGTTCAGTTTCCTCTTGATTTGTTAGTAGTTTTTCGTATGCACGAGAGGGAGGGCAATGAAGAATCGACAACCTCCAATACACATCGAGTTTTCTCTTAGTGCATCCTTCGCGCCCCATCCCCTGCTTTTTAGTGGAGGTACTTTCCGCCCTCTGCCAAGTCTCTTTTTGTCATGCGGAGTGATTTCGGCGTTCAAGTTTAGGCTCAGTCTCTCCAGGACTGTTTCCCAGGGTACGTCTGACTTGTCCAAATCGATTTTCTGATTGCTGAAATTAAATTTACTGAGCATCCCTACACTATTTCTGGAGATTTTCCTTCCAAAGAGAGGGAGAGGGGAAGAGGGAGGGAGAGGGAGTATGGGGTTGTGAGGGCGTGGATGTAGGAGTGGTCGTGACAGAATGAAGGATGAGGGGGGAGGATGTCGACAGGGGTGGCCAGTGCAAGCGAACAAAAACAATTTACCCGTCAATAACCGCTTAAACATTACCACCACCATTCACACCATCAATTACCACCATCGCCGCATGGAGGAACACAAGACAAAGTTATGCTCATGACATATTACTCTGGGGCACAGAGAAAGAGAAAGAGAGAGAGAGAGAGACGTAATAGTGAAGGACCCAGAACATTGCAACATTGATGTAAACTGCCTGTGCCGCCATGTCAAAAGACGAGGGGGACACTGGTGTAAACTAATAACCAGAATGTCGTAAGTTTACAATAAATTCGTAATGATTATATAATCATAATTTTTAAAGGGGTGGAGGGGTAAGCCAGAGGAAGGCCTCGATCAGATGACCAAAAGCTCCAGCTGCGGGTCATCATGTGACTAAGACCCGAGTCAGGAAACACTTGTCCTGTTTCCTGACAAACCTTACCTAAGAATGAACTTTAGTTTGAAGGCTGTGAGCAAGAATGCACTAGATATGTGGAGGTTACGTCTCTAACTACTTGTTGATAAGGACACTGATGTAGCAAGACATTTATTAAAGGAAACGTTGAAATGTTTCCTCTAATAAATGTCCTGAACTGTACATAAGCGTCTTTTTTCACATCTTGTCGGTATCGCCATACCATATTTCAGCTACCCGCTGATAGTTCCGAGGGTCATTGATCATGCGGTTCGGTCCTAGACCAGGGATCGTGGTTAATGACCTCATTCGAGCCCCGTATATCTTGACACAGAACCTAAAATGGTTGTTTCTATTAAAAATTAAACTAACTTGGGTACATCCACAGTGTGCCGTGAATACAAGTAGGGGAAGGTAGGAGGACAGACTGATACACCTGTCCATCACTATATCCTCCCATCAACTCTTTACCTCCACCATTTCCCCTATACCTCACCCCCACACAAATACTTTCCTCCTCTTACCTCTTGGCTGTGTTGCAAATATTGGACTGCCTATGGCTAGCACCAACAGCCTGGTCAATCAGGCTAGCAACTAAGAGGACTGGTCTGGGACAGGACTGCGAGGAGAAACCGTCTTAAGGTAAGCTTCAAGAAACTCGCTCTCCAACGTTACGTATACTCTCCCTACCCCTTCCCCCCTTCACTACTCCACCCGCCCAATAATCTACTTCCTACCCACAAGCCTTCCTTCCTCTTTCATATCCCAAATTTCCTATCCCCACTCTTCATGCTCCACTATCATCCTTCCCATCATTGTATGAAACTCATCCTGTAATGGAATATGACGGAAAATACAGCTAACTCCTACTCCCACAATGTAGCTATCATAAGGTACATCAACAAATTACTGATGTATCCAGTTTTTTTAAAAGCTCCCTCATCCTCCTCCCACACCCCACTACCACCCTAATCTTGCCACCACGGTTGCTAGCCCATCGACATGACGTATAGCTCTCTGGTGTACGCCTTAGCCAGGTTGAGGTGCATACTGCAGTCTTTGTGCTACTAACACCAACAGCCTGACGGATCAGGGAATCAACCAAGAGGCTTGATGAGGGACCGGGATGAGGGGAAGGACGATAAGCCATGGAACCATCAAGTAAACAACTGGTATGTAGACAGCTCTCAAGGTCCTGAAGACGAAACTCGAGGGAGTAATAAACAAAACAACATTCCCAGAAGGGGTATCAAATATTGAAGCAAAACAAGGAAATGAGTGAGGAGGAAGAGAAGTGCTATTAATCAAAAACTTTAATTTTGAAGAACTGGCAAACTTGGAAACTGGAGACTACATGGTTGGAACAATAATGGCTGGAGGGCTAAAATAACAGCAGCAGTGGTAGAATTTATCAACTAAACGATGGATCAAGGGAGGAGAACGAGAAACAAAGAAAACAATACACTGAAAATAAAAAAAAATAAGAATAAGCAAATTGAAAGCTTATTGGAAGCATGAGCAGCACAATTCATGAGGTGGCAATAAGAAAATACAAAAGAGGACATGTGAAGAAAATATAAAAATACATAAAAAAGATTCACCATAAACAAGACCGATAGAAAAAAAATCACATTTAGAGTTGCACTAAGCGCCAGTGATCACACGGTATTAAGTTCTAAATACCTCGTGGAAGTGGGACTTTACAGAAGAATGGAAAAGAGAACAGGAAAATGCACTACGTGGGACTATGAAGGATGAGGAATTTCTTGGAGAATAATGGAAACAGTAGCCAAAATTGAAGCAAAGTAATATACAATGAAGGTAACTGACAGTGTCAAGAGACAACAAAGATTCATACCAAACACGCGAAAAATATAAGAAAAATTGAGAGCCCAAGGTCCAACTAGCAATGCAGGACCACCATGGAAGGTGAAAGAGGGTGTGAAAGAAATACGAAACTTGAAAATGAGAAAACACTGGATTGAACACGAGGCTAAGCCTGGGACCGCAATAGCAGTGACCCCCGAAATCAACCACAGGCTGGTAGACCCCTACAACTAATTTCCGGAACCCTCCTGATACCTAAAGGATACCCGAAGGATGTTTCGGGGGTGAATGCCACCATGACCCGGTCCCAAACCAAGTCTCCTGGTGAATCAAGGTCTGATCAACCAGGCTTATACTCCTGGCCGCACGCAGTCCAATATACGAACTACAACCCGTAGATGAGGAAGTGACTTGAGAAACTACAGAGTTTCTTCTTCAAGACAGCCAGGGGTCTGTTGGTAATCGCCACTATATATGACAGTAAACTGATGAAATATTGGACCTCTCTTGGTATACTCATGGCACCCCTATCTTTATGTGGGGGTATTTTGCACCGTCTGCCAGGTCTCTCGCTTTCATAAGGAGCGAATTGTGTGTGCATATTCGAGACCGATCTCTCTAGGATTTTCCAGGTGTATATTATAATGTATCGTTCTTGCTTGTGTTCCAAGGAGTACAGGTGGAGGGACTTCAAATGATCCCAGTAAAATAGGTGTTTTCCTTGATTTATACTTACAGTGAAGGGTCTCGATATATTCTCTAGGTTTGACATTTAATCCGCCTTAAAAGGGGCTGTTAATATACAGCAATATTCTAGCCTAGAGAGAACAAATGACAAAACGGACTCTTGTTCTGAAGAGTTTTCGTTATACATCATGTCATTTTGTTCACAGTTGTGAAAATGACTGATGTGATCCTTAACCGTAAAATTCTCTGACATCACTCCTAAATCTTCCAAGTTCTATTGAGTGGTTTTTAATTTTATACTTCCTTCTAGTTTTCCTTTACAAAAGGTTTCCTGCTGGAGAAACTGAAATTTCTCATTTATGCCCTTTCTCATTTATGTCCTTTGCGGATGATACTAGGATCTGCATAAGGCTGTCATCTGCTGAGGACGCGGTTAACCTCCAAGAAGATATAAACAAAGTTTTCCAGTGGGCAACGGTAAACAATATGATGTTCAATGAGGACAAATTCCAACTACTCCGTTATGGAAAACTGGAGGAGATAATAACTAGAACAGAGTATACTACTGACTCCGGCCATACAATAGAGCGGAAAAATAATGTAAGGGACCTGGGAGTAGTAACGTCTGAGGATCTCACTTTCATGGATCACAACAGTGCCACGATCGCACGTGCAAAGAAAATGATAGGATGGATAATGAGAACTTTCAAAACGAGAGATGCCAAGCCCATGATGATCCTTTTCAAATCACTTGTTCTCTCTAGGCTGGAATACTGCTGTACATTAACATCTCCATTCAAAGCAGGTGAAATCGCAAATCTAGAGAGTGTACAGAGATCCTTTACTGCACGTATAAGTTCTGTCAAGCACCTTAACTACTGGGAACGCTTGGAAGCACTTGACTTGTACTCGTTGGAACGCAGGAGGGAGAGATATATCATAATCTACACTTGGAAAATCTTGGAAGGAATGGTCCCAAATCTGCACACAGAAATCACTCCCTACGAAAGTAAAAGACTGGGCAGGCGATGCAAAATGCCCCCAATAAAAAGTAGGGGCACCATTGGTACACTAAGGGAAAACACCATAAGTGTCCGGGGCCCAAAACTGTTCAACAGCCTCCCATCAAGCATTAGAAGAATTGCCAATAAACCCCTGGCTGCCTTCAAGAGAGAGCTGGACAGATACCTAAAGTCAGTGCCGGATCAGCCGGGCTGTGGCTCGTACATTGGACTGCGTGCGGCCAGCAGTAACAGCCTAGTTGATCAGGCCCTGATCCATCGGGAAGCCTGGTCATGGACCGGGCCGCGGGGGCGTTGATCCCCGGAATAACCTCCAGGTAACCTCCAGGTCTGTGTTGGATATAAAATAATGAAAACAATGGGGTAGAGTACTGTGCCTTAGGAAACAGATTTTTCACTGTAGCAACCTCTGACTTATCTATATTTACTATTACTCTTTGCTTTCTATTTTTTAGTAAAATAAAACCCATCTGTATACTGTTCCAGTTATTCCTCTTGCAAGCATTTATAGAATGCTTGTGCAAAGTCTGTGTATATAACATATGTAGTCTTCCAGTGCAAACATGATCATGTTATAGTGGTCCAGTAGTTGCGAGAGGCAGCAGCGACCTACTCTAAACCCATGCTGCCCTGGGTCGTGTAACTTCTCCACGACCATGCCTTGCAGTAATGAGCTTTTTACTTTGCTAATGCTAGATTTTTTTTGTTTACTATTAATATTTTTGTTCTATTTACCAAAGTTGAATATCCATTTGTCTACCTACCTTGATATAGATAATGCCTTCAGTTTATGCGCAATCACTCCATGGTCACATTTAAACAAAAGACTGAGAAATCCGTGCATACCACATCTGCATTTTGGTTTTCTTCTGATGCCTCCTTAATCTCATCATAATGATGGAGTATGAATCATCGCCCGGATGATCAGGAATTGACTTTAGGAACTTGTGAAGCTCTTATTTGAAGAAAGCCAGGAGTCTGTTGGTAATCCTCCTTATATAAGAGGGGAGGACGTTGAAACGTATTGGTCTCTTCCCACTTGAGTTTTCCTTTAGCGTACTCAATGCATCCCTGCTTTTCATTGGAGATATTTTGCACCGTCTGCCAAGCCTCTTGTTTCTATAGGGAGTGATATGTGTATGAGCAGATTTAGGCCCAGTTCCTCTTCCAGTTCCACAGGACTAGGGCTTATATTAGTTATATGATGTATGGCCTCCAGAGATAATGAAAAAAAAAAATCTGCATTAGCCACAATATTTTCGTTGAGTGGACTACTAAACACTGATTCATACTGGTCTTTTAATATGTCATTATCATGTATCATTATCATACGGCTCGTAAATAGATTCACATACATATTTCATCATGCTTAGCATGTCAACATTATGACAAAGCTCACAGCAAAACAATGAATATTAACGTGATTATAAACAACACCGATGCAACAGTTAGAAGCGATAAGTTCTAACATAAAAGATTATGTTAAATTAACAATAGAAAAACCTCTTTATACGAACGTAGGCAACAAACTTCCTGGATTGTCATCACCACAGGGACGTACTAAACCCGTAAGAGTTGAACAGCACCTGGGGAATGGAAGGGAGGTAATCAGGTTTAATCCGAGGAAGGGGGGGGTCACCTGCAAATGACTCCAGGGGGATCACTCCCCTCATGGCCTGAGCCAGATTAGGCCTCCTGATCAATCTGCCTGTTGTTTCTGGCTACACGCACCGAACGTATGTACCGTAGCCCGCCTGATAAAGAACTAAGGCAACGCCAACTTCACTGATCAAAAACCCTTCGCCAGCTTCAAGGCACCATCCTTGAAGGGAAACTTCATAGAGAATCATTTAACATTATTTCCTGCAGAAAATCAATGCCTGGTCCATTTTCTGTAATAGCTCTTTAATATGGATAACAGACCAGCTGCAACGAAAACGTAATTCCCTATGACGGGAGAAATTCATGAACACCCGGATATTAAATGAGCAGTTTACATGAGAGCTTGAATAGGAATGAACCAAAACCTGAAGCCAATGCCGATATCGAAGCCAAGGTAAACACTAACATCAACATCAACACATACAATGAAGCCAGCATCAATGAGCAAACATACAATGAAGCCAGAATCAATGAGCACACATACAATGAAGCCAGCATCAACGCCGACACAAACAGTCAAGCCATCACCAACATTGACACACAGCCAAGTCAGTATCAACGACACAACCTGTGACCGGTTTCGAGGGCCTTTCTACCCTTGCAGCCTGATCTTTGGCAAGGCTTCCTCGTTGATTTTTTGTTCAACTAGCCTGGTGATGCAACAGTCCGCTGGCCCAAAGTCATCAGGGCCTGATTGTTCTGGCACTTGGCGGAGTTAATGATCCAGTTTCCTCTAGAAGATAATTACATCTTCCGAAAAAATTTCTGATATCTGCTGGTAGCAGGCTGAAAAATCTTGGCCACGGATTATTGTACCCATGGCGCCACTGCTTTTCACTGGGTTTATTTTAAACTTCCTTCCAAATCTACATACTCCAGTAAATTATGATTTGGGACTTTTCCCTCCAATATCTTCCAGGTATACGTTATCAAGTATCTCTCTTCATCGTTCCAAAGAGTAAGTTCGAAATGTTCTGAAGCATTCTCGGGAGTTTAAATACTTTACGGACTATGTGAGTGGTAAACGATCACTATATTTTCCAGCACCGTTCTCTCTCCTACCATGAACGGACCCTACATAATTCTGTTGGGTAAGGTCGGTCCATTTGGTAATTCTAAGCGTGGAATGACTGGCTCTTAGCGAGGATTTGACTGACGTGATAATTAATTAGTGTCAGTCCAGTAAAGACATTTCCCGACACCTCCATCTGTCCATCACACCATGTGGTCTATTGCCATTTAGAAGTTTGAAAGATTTGCCTTAGTGGGGTGGAGTTAGTGAGAAAATTGTCAAGTCTCATGGAGTCAACTGAATTGCTGAACACGGCCAAGAAAAGCTAATAAAAAAAACTTTAGAGAGCCCATATCCTGGGTCATGTATATGTTTGAGCCTCGTTCCATCCATCCTTATTTTTACAGATCCTCTCAGACATCCATTCTCCTTCATTCATCCATCCTTTCCTTATGAAGTTAATAGTACAGTAGTCACACTATACAAATATGGAGAATACTTGAGGGTCTGGTCCCTAATCTGCACACTACCATTATTTACTGAAATGAGATATAAAAGAGAATAAACTCAGTTAAAAGCAGGAATTCCATAAAAACACTCAGAGATGTGTCAACATCCATGGTCCAGAACTGTTTAACCTGTTACCAATAGATATTAGAAATACTGACCGCGGCCTGGTCTCAGACCGGGCCGCGGGGGAGGGGGGCGCTGATCCCCGAAACCCTCTCCAGGTAAGCGTTTTCTGTAAGAAACTGAACAACTATCTTCTTGAAGTGCGTGATCAGCCGGGTTGTGATGGCTGTGCATGCCTTGTTGACCAAGCGGTGAACAAAGAAACTGGGTCTCAGGCCGGGATGCGAGGATAGAATCCTTGAAACGTTGAGTCACCGGCAAGTCACAGACACCATCCACTATGGTCGTCTTGTATATCACATCACAGAAAGCTCTCATCAATCTGTCTTCTGGCAGGTCGTAATGTTGAGTTGAAAGGTCAAGTCATTCCTGTCGTGTTGTGACTGAGCACCTGCAAACAGTGTGCTGGTTCTAGTGTTCCTTCGTAACCTGCGCGGCCTGTGCGGGTGCCCAACAACTTACAAAGTGCAGTGCACTAAATGTCAATGCGAATATTCTCAATGATGGCAATTTTATTTTGATAGTTTATTTCTTGTTATATATTCATTATACTTGTACACATCTTAGGCTTGGCTAGCAGTACTTCTAGCAGCCTGCCATATACACAAACCACACTTGTGTACATGATAAAGGGCACAGTGACTGGGTAGATATCTTTTTTAAAATGTAGATATTACCACACAGACAGACGGACAGACACAGACACACACACACACACACACACACACACACACGGCCAGGAGCCGAGACTAGACCCCTGCAACCACATACAGGTGAGTACACAAGAGGTGACCCCGCCAGGCCGGCGGCAGCAGCAGCAGCAGCAGGAGGTAGGTAAAACTATTTCACCACTTTCCCTCCCATCATTCTCCCTTCATCCCTTCCTGCTTGCCACTATCCTCCTCCTCCTCCCCTCCCAACACTCCACTTGTTTCCCTTCACGCCTCTCCACCATTCCTCCTCACTCACTGCCCCCACTTTCCTATTCCATCTTTTCCCTTCCCTACTCTCCACCACCCTACCTCCCTCCTAAACCGCAACCAACCTCCCTAGTGCTGTACAGCTCACTGACGAGATCATTCCACTAAATCGCAAGGTCCCGGGTTAGATTCCATGATAAGTAGTAACATATGGGCTTGTTTCCGTACACCCCTGCCCGCTTATTAATAACAATAGGTACCTATAGCTTAGCCGACTGTTTAGCCTCATTATGACCAAACTGTGTTAGCTCAGTCCTGCTGGAATGTCATGTACATGTGAATATGATGATGGTCTACAATACCGAACATACTGGTAAGACACATGTGTAACAGTTAAGTATCCTTATACCGAAATGTTTCGCTTATACAATAGGCTTCTTCAGTCGAATATAGAGGTGTTTTGACCTTGACTTCTCTGGATGCAAGGGCATACTGCTAGGGTAGCGTAGATAGACGGAGATAAACTTGCACGGTTAATTAGGAGAATATGGGTAACACAGGCGGACAAATAACAGGGGTTGCCAGAGCCACTGCGTGCGGCCAGCAGTAACAGCCTAGTTGATCAGGCCCTGATCCATTGGGAGGCCTGGTCATGGACCGGGCCGCGGGGGCGTTGATCCCCGGAATAACCTCCAGGTAACCTCCAGGTAACCAGCCAGTTCTAAGAGGGGATGGGGTTAGAGGTGTTGATGGAAGGTCGGGTAGGAGCAGAGTGAGGACGAGGTAAGGCAACGTGGGCCTACCTCGGTGCCTGATATCTGGTGGGAACTTTAGAAGCTAGGCCTACAACAATAAGTCTTTCTAGTGGGAAGTATGTGAAACAAGTATGTAGATTTTTCTGTCTACAGAGGCAGCAGAAGCAGTACAGATGCAAAGATGATGTAATCAGTCCATCACCCTCGAAGAAGTACTGCCTAACTACTAGTTATGAGTGAGAAAGGTAGGATCTGAGAGGGACCTACCCCAAAAAGTTTGCTGCATTGCATCTCAATGATTACATTTTTACTTCCACTAATGGGCCCCGCCTCTTTCAAGATTTTCTGCACCTCAATTTTGACAGTAAATCTCCATTCTGTTGCTTCAGCTTCACACTGTTCCAAACTATTGAGCAGAACTTTTCTCAAAGCTGAGGGACTGACCACCTCAAAGTCTCCGAGGGTGATCGACTAATTACAACGTCTATAGATCTCTAATGCCTCCTTCGTATTCGATTGAAGTAGTCTACTGTGTAGGCGACACGTTTCGGAATAAAGATACCTAATTGTTTCACATGTGTCTTATTTACAATGTTATGTACATCTTGGGTACATAACATTGTACGAAAACTCCAGCAACATCCGGCTGTGGGCTTAACTACATTCAATTAGAGACGAAGTACGTGAGCTCTCGTTCAACCATTGTCGAGGTACGTGTATTCTCATCCAATAGGCCATATACTAGAAGCTTCATCCAATCATAGTTAAGATTATATTTTTTTGCCCAATAAGATTAATATATTTTCTGACCAACCATTCAACATAAATCTGATTCAATACGCATTAAATACAGCATATCCTCTCAACAGTCAGTATTTCACTACTACTAAGGCTGTCAATCAGGTGACTTTCCTTCATCTGCTCACGCTTAGAAAGTTTTTGGCGCCTTTATCTTATATGCCATTTACCAGCGTTAGGGGCGGCGCCAGAACTTCTATCCTGGGGTTGGGGGAGGCCTTAGAGGCGGCTATCTGGCTGGAAGGAGAGGGTGGCGCTAGGAGACTCACTTGCTTTGAAGCATCGTTATTACTGTTTTTACTGGGGAGACTGAGGCTCCCCAAGCCTCATATATACCATATCTTTATATATATACACCATAGCTTCATGCACTATAACTCCTATCGGGCGCCGCTCGATAAGTTACGGTATATAACCAAACCAAACATAACCTAATCTAGCCTAACCTAAATAACGTATAAAGAAATTTGTTGAAAATCTTATGTGAATCTTAACATGTTTTCAAGGATGAGTTGTTAATTATTATTCAGCACGTCAGAGACATCGTGTGTTCAGAAGCTTTATTTACTGTACGGAGTAATAAAACTGACTTACCAGACAACACATTTCATAAACCTTAAGTAACAAAAATAAACAAGAAAACATTTCATCTTTACGGCATATTTATCTTGTGTCTAAACTGGTTCCAAGGTTAACAAACGCCCGTCAGGTAAGCACTTTCCTCGTTTAATAAGTCCTTTTACTATACTTCAGTCTGCATACTGGAGATATACGAGATATATGTGAAGCGCAGGGGCGCCATGGGCACAATACGAGAACGCCGCATCAACATACGTTTTCCCAGACTATTTCATACTGCCAGAAGATTTCAGAAACACTACTGGAAGAAGTGTATTAGTCTTTAAGAGAAAAGTAAACAAGTTCCTCAAATCACTGCTTGACCAGCAGAACTGTGGTTCGTGTACTGGACTGCATGCGGCCAGCAGAAACAACCTGGGAGATCAGGCGTTTTTCTTCCACCAGGCCTTGTCTGGGACAGGGTCGTGGGGGCACTGAATATCCGGAAACGTCCTTTAGGCATCCTACAGGTTAAGTGTTGGATTAGCCAGGCTGTAGACATTTGGGCCAGCAGGCAGCAAGCAGCAACAGCCTGGTTGATTAGGGAAGCACCATCAGGTCACATTTGTCAAATGCCTTTCCAAGATCAGTGAGGACCACATCTATAATTTTTCATTCCAAAGCCTCAGTGACCGTCGTGATGTTCTAATAACCGAGACGGGCATGATCTTCACGCTCTAAATTCATGTTAAGTTGGGTTATGTTAGTCGTGTTTTTCCATTAGTTAGAATAGTCTGTTTGCCATATCTATTTTTTTTACTGAAATTGCAATTCTATATTGAATAACCGTTTTCTGCAGAATTTTGGGCTGGACTGGTGATCTCGTGTTGTTGGGCTAACAATGTTTTCCAAAACGCCAATATTCTGTTTTCAGTGCACTCATTTTTTCTAGGCTGGCGACAAACCCAACATCCAGCTTCAAAAGCAGATATAACACGATCAAGAACCCAGAACTTAGAAATGCTAAACCTGTGACCGACTTTGAGTGTTTTTTTTCTGCCCTCGCAGCCTAGCCTGATGCCAGGCTTCCTTGCTGATTGCCTGTTTAACAAGGCCCAGACACTGTACCGGCGAATTTACAACAGCCTGTTTAATTCGTTATATTTAGGTGATAAAAGTAGTTTATTAGGCGGGGCCAGGAGCCAACTCTCAACTACCCAAGATCATATCGATGAACACACTACGCTACAGTTTTTAAAAATATACTACAATAAACCCTATTTTTTAAGGCTTACCAACAGTCGCTGTTACACTATTTTATATGTTAGTTACATAGTGGGAACAAAAACTAGCTGTTTCCCCGTCATATTCCATCATGCAGGATGAGCTTCATATACGAGGTAATGAAATCTGCCAGCCTGAGCTGCGAGACTTTGGGCGGACGGTGAGCAAACGTGCCTGGCTGGGGGTGGGAGAGGGAAAGAGGAAGAGCGGGACCGGGAGAGAAAAGTGAGAGACGGGGAGAAATTAGACAGCATGGAAAAAAGGGAGGACAAAAAGGCAGAGTGGGGGGATAGGGAGAGAGGGGATAGGGGGAGAGGGGATAGGGGGAGAGGGGATAGGGGGAGAGGGGATAGGGGGAGAGAAGAGAGAGAGGAGAAAGAGAGAGGAGAGAGAGGGAAGAGAGGAGAGGGGAAAAAGGAGAGAGAGAGAGAGAGAGAGAGAGAGAGAGAGAGAGAGAGAGAGAGAGAGAGACACGGAGACGGGCAGAAAGCAGCAACTTCACTCTGGCTGTACCCTTCTCCGGAACATCACTTCATCTGAGATCATTTATCCCCAGGATGACTCGAGTATGGAACACATTCGTACAACATAATGATGTCAACGAGATAAAGTCAGTTGATCAAATGAAAATGCTGGCCCACATATGGTTCCAATTTCATCCTGTTCCCTACTTGTATGTCTCATAACAATAAAAATGCTTTCAAATGAGCTGATGTAGGTAACAGCTCTTAGCTTGCCAATAAAGTTAGGAATCCTTAACCTGTAAATAGCTTGTCAATAAAGCTAGGGATCCTTAACCTTGTCAAACCCTGTGTAAAAAAAGAGATAGAGAGAGAGAGGGGGGAGAGGGGAGAGAGAGAGAGAGAGAGAGAGAGAGAGAGAGAGAGAGAGAGAGAGAGAGAGAGAGAGAGAGAGAGAGAGAGAGAGAGAGAGAGAGAGAGAGAGAGAGGAACTTGCGTCACTCATATGCCTGTAGGCATATGGGTGACGTTCAAAAGTGGGCCACTGCTAAATGGGGGGTGGACACTAAAAGAAAGCTAGCATCAGGTAGGGTAGGCTCCAAAACCTGGTGGTCCCTGGTCCAGGACAGACAAGGTTATCTGCCTGATGAACTCATTCCACCTCTAAATCGACAGGATGGGACCACCTCTACTAGTAGTCAAGAGAAGGCGGACCTCTTTGCTGAACACTTTGCTACCAAAATGCAAGTTCCTGATCCAGCAAGGGACCCTCCTTGGTTTGCTGCAAAAACTGTGTCAAAACTGTCAGTGGTGACAATAAGGCAGGAGGAGGTGCATTTCCTTCTTAAATCGCTTGACCAAGAAAAGGCTGTGGGCCCAGACTAGTTGAGCCCAAGATTGCTGAGATGTGCAGACCAGCTAGCAGCACCTCTAACTCGCATCTTTCAGCACTGCCTAGTACAGTGTAAATGGCCCTCTCTATGGAAAGAGGCAAATGTAGTCCCTGTTCACAAAAAGAAGAGCAGAGCAGAAATCAGCAACTACAGACCAGCATAATGATGTCAACGAGATAAAGTCAGTTGATCAAATGAAAATGCTGGCCCAAAGATGGCTCCAACTTCATCCTGTTCCCTACTTGCATGTCTCATAACAATAAAAATGCTTTCAAATGAGCTGATGTAGGTAACAGCTCTTAGCTTGCCAATAAAGTTAGGAATCCTTAGCCTGTAAATAGCTTGTCAATAAAGCTAGGGATACTTAACCTTGTCAAACCCTGTGTAAAAAGAAAGAGAGAGAGAGAGAGGAGAGATTGGGGGGAGAGAGAAAGGCAAAGGAGGCAATAAAAATTCCCCATGTCAACATCCGCAGTCATAAATTGGCATGGAGGTACAAAACAAGTTCATTAACTCATTAATACCGCAGCTGTAAAAGTAAAAAAAGTAAGGGAAATTACGACCCAGATTAATTACAGGAAAAGAAGCAAGGCGGCTCACTGACGTGGCAGGGTGCAGCCTGGGGAGGAAAAAGGGAAAAGATAAAAGAGGGAAATAAAGACGAAAACAGAGAGTTGAGGGAAGAAAATGATAAAAGAGTTAGGGAGAGAAGAGGAGATGGAAACAAAGTGGCAAGAGAGAACAGTAGAGAGGAGAAAAGACGGCGAGAGAACCAGGAGGGAAAGAAAAAACGAGGCGGGGGCGAGAATTGAAGGAGAGAAGAGGAGGAAAGGCAGGACCTGCATCAGTATTCCAAGGCAGGACCTGCATCAGTATTCCAAGGCAGGACCTGCACCTGTATTCCAAGGCAGGACCTGCACCTGTATTCCAAGGCAGGACCTGCACCTGTATTCCAAGGCAGGACCTGCACCTGTATTCCAAGGCAGGACCTGCACCTGTATTCCAAGGTAGAACCAGCACCTGTATTCCAAGGCAGGACCTGCACCTGTATTCCAAGGTAGAACCAGCACCTGTATTCCAAGGCAGGACCTGCACCTGTATTCCAAGGCAGGACCTGCACCTGTATTCCAAGGTAGAACCAGCACCTGTATTCCAAGGCAGGACCTGCACCTGTATTCCAAGGCAGGACCTGCACCTGTATTCCAAGGCAGGACCTGCACCTGTATTCCAAGGCAGGACCTGCACCTGTATTCCAAGGCAGGACCTGCACCTGTATTCCAAGGCAGGACCTGCACCTGTATTCCAAGGCAGGACCTGCACCTGTATTCCAAGGCAGGACCTGCACCTGTATTCCAAGGCAGGACCTGCACCTGTATTCCAAGGCAGGACCTGCAACTGTATTCCAAGGCAGGACCTGCACCTGTATTCCAAGGCAGGACCTGCACCTGCATCCGATTAAAAAATGTGTTATTCTGAAAACTTCCATTATTTTATAAATTAGTCTGTCGAGTTTGTTTATGGAGAAAAAGAAACAATAGAAATCCGAAATATTAGGCTTAGATTTTGCTGCCGAAGTGGCTAGTTTACTGCTTAACCAGTATCCATCGACTCAAGGCTGAGAGACAGACATCAAACTCCTCATCTTCTACCGTTCTTCTCTGTATTGTAATGAAAAAGTCACTGACTGGCGAAACGTTTCCTCAGTTAAGATTCTCAAATGCTGCACAAGTGTCTCATTCTTCAGCATGTATGCTAGAGATACTGACCTGCAATTCCGTGCCTCTCATCTATCCGCCTTTTAATACATGGAGACCACATTGGCCTTTCTCCAACTTTCTGAGTGGAGAGTATATAGTTAAAGACCTTTTGTTTTTAGATCACAGTGATTCTACTCTTTCACGAAGTATCCATGAAAATATGTTGTCTATTTTCATTGCTGTTGTTAAGCTAACTCTTTTAATAGTCACATCATTACTTTTGTTGGTGTGATCTGACTATAGTATCTTCAGGTAGGTCTCTCTACTAGTATTTATTGCTAAGTTCTACACATACTTCTCTCTCATCCTCCGTTAGTTTCCCTCTCTCCTACAGACTTGCCATTTGGTTCTTTACAATCTTGAGTGAATATCAAAATGGTATACAATACCGACAGGATGGTTGTTAAGACACATAGGTAACACTTAAGCAACTTTATTCCGAAACGTTTCGCCTACACAGGCTTCTTCAAATCTACGATTTTAAGGGTGATGGACTGATTACATCGTCTTCACATCTCTACTGCTCCTGCCTACTTTCTGTACTCGACTGAAGAAGCCTACTGTGTAGGCGAAACGTTTCGGAATGAAGTTGCTTAAGTGTTACCTATGTGTCTTATCAACCATCTTTACAATCTTATTTATGTGACTCTGGAGTAACTGTGGTTCAATTACAGTCTTTGATGCTATACCATTTTCAGTCTCTCAGCCTTCCTTATCATTACGCTTCCTCTCGTTTCCTTGTTTTCTGCAGTTTGTTGTACTTTACATTTCTTCCAAGCCCTCTTACACGTTCTCTTGGCTTTTCTGCATTCTTGATTGAAATATCTGCGCTCTCTGTCTGTCTGTCTGTCTGTCTGTGTGTGTCTCTCTCTCTCTCTCTCTCTCTCTCTTCCAGACTTCAGAAACTCTGTATAGCAAATTACTGCCTATAAAATATATTCTGTCCTATGCAGTGCAGTATTGAACTAGGACATTTAACTTAAATTTTCTTTTTTCTTTAATCTCATCTCATCTCTTTCTCTCACCTATACCCTCTTGACCCTGTACTATAAACACTTATTCACACTTTCGTGTCATCTTCCCTTCTCCTCTACTTATCCAGACGAGAGTAACAGGCTCACTACTACTGCATCTTGCGGACAAGTACCTCAAGTCATTTTCTCATCGGTCGGTGTGTGCTGCCTACGCCGGACCGCATGCTGCTACTAGCACAAAAAGCCTGACTGATCAAGCCAACAACAATGGACACAGGTTAGGTAGGTGCCTATGTATGCATAATTGCTGGAATGTGAATGTTTGGGATTTACCAGATAGGTTTCGACAGTTCTTCTACCTCCACAGCCTTCTCTGAGATGAGGCTTTCTTGATGTTTGATCACCCAGGTTGTTGCTGTTAACGGCTCGCAGTATTCTCACCAATTTTGTAAAAACAATGTAACACAGGGAAATCAAGTATTTATTCAAAACCTACGTGATATAGTACTTCACGTAGACAGGTTGTGGTCCAGTTTCCTTTGGAAAACTAAAGTAAGCAATTCACCAACATACACTCGCCTAATTTTATTTACAGAGTACAGTCATCATTCCCGCCTCCAGCGCTTGTGTTGTGTGCGCGCGCGCACATAAATACACACACAATCACAGATTTAAAAAATGTGCATAATAATAGCTGAGAAACTGCACATTCTTTCCACATACAACCATCAGGATATGATACTGCAATAACGTGGTAGAATTACCGACTATATGTTAGGGGAAAGGACACAAGTGCAACTAATGCGACATTTTACTATGGCAACGTTTCGCTCTCCAGGAGCTTTGTCAAGCCGTTACTAAGCTCCTGGAGAGTGAAACGTTGCCACAATAAAATGTCACATTAGTTGCACTTGTGTCCTTTTATTTAACAGGATATAATATTAACACAATCATTTCGCATTATCCCAGCCATTGTGAGTCATTACGAAGTGTGTTCCGCTAATCACCATCATGAACCCATACCTCACTTTAATGTTCAACAATGAACATGACACGACTCCTGGATATACTAGATACTGCTTCACTTCGTATTCACCTCATGAGCCTCATCCGTCATACGTTACGTTAAACTGGATAGTCTGTTAACAGCTTCGGGGATCTACGCTCCTGTTGTCCGGTCTTAAACCAGACCTCCTGAATTGGAAAGGAAGTATTACAGGAGTAAAAACTATTAATAAACAGGCAAAGTATAAACTAAATGTAATTAGAAGAGTGTCAGATTTGCCTGGCATCGTTTGTGTTCATGAGAGAAAATATTTAACAATCGTATGGTAGGAAGGTAATACTCACTCAGTAGTTGTTTACCAACAACCTATCTCATCTGTGAGCTGCTATATGACATTCGCAAGTGACTTCATTGATTTCTACTCGCCGATGCGTGTATAAGTGCTTGTCCTGACATACTTAGGCTTGCAGGGGCTGATTCGTAGCTCCTGGCCTTGCCTCTTAACTTTCAATGCAAAAACTTACAAATTCCTTACCACCAGGGTTCCATCATAACTACTACTGAGGGGTAACATTATGAAGTTCAACGAGGACAAATTTCAGATACTACGTTATGAAAGAATGACGTTCTTATAGATTGAAATAGTGCAACAATGTCAGAGGATCTCACATTTAAGGATCACAACAATGTTGATATTGTTATTGCAAGGAAAACGAAAAGGCATATAGCTAGAACATTAAAAACAATAAATACTAAATCAGGAGAGCTGAAGAGTTAGAAAATGTACGTAGGATCTTCCATGCACGTATGCATTCATACATTTAAACTACTGAGAAAGCTTGGAACGTACCTGGAAAACCCTTGAGAGACTGATCCCAAACTTGCACACCAAAATCACTATTTATGAAAACAAAAGACTAGGAAAACTCTGCTTTTCAACGCCTTCCCTTCATGCATAAGGGGGATTCACCAACAAACCTCTGGCTGTCTTTGACAGAGAACCTGATAAGTTCTTGAAGTCACTTCTCAATCAGCCGGGTTGTGTTCTACATGGTTTGCTTGCGCGAGCACCAGCAGCCTGGTCGATCAGGTCAGTGACCGAGTCGCAGCGGACAATCGTCGTTAAGATAAACCGTAAGTTACATAAACCACTTCCTCATCTAGCTGAATACCAGAAACACTCAATATGAAAAGAGGCTTAACGGACGGTGCAAAATACCTCCACTAAAAAGCAGGTGGGCGACGAGTACACTAAAAGAACTCGACGAGTGTCAGAGGTCCCCGACTCTTCAACGCCCTCCCTCCCTGCAAGAGAGGGATTAACAAGAAACATCTGGCTCTGTTCAAGAAGGAACTTGACAAGTTCTTCCAATTAGTTCTTGACTAGCCGGACCGTGGTTTGTACATTGGACTGTGTGCATTCAGCATTGGCAGTCTGGCTGATCAAGCCTTGATACTCCAGGCCTGATTTAGGACCGGGCCGCAGGCGCATTGACCCTCGGAAACGTCCTTCAGGTATCCCTCAGGTAAGTTTATCCAAAGGTCTCGATGGCTTGTATTCGTCTTTACCTGCCACGTACGGCCTATTACTCTCTGCATCTCAACAGCCTGTACATCTCCACTTAGGCAAATCTCTTAAGTATTTTATGGCATGATAAATCTTGTCGCTCCCGTTACACGTGTATGGTTGCGGGGACCATAACCTCCTCGGCCTCATTACACGTCATTGCTCCTGGTTCTGGCTGACCCACAGGTCAGTCACGCTGTTAGTGCTCCCTGCATATATTCAGAAGGCACTACAACGGTTGATCAGCAACTGTATTGTGAAACTTATCAAGTTCCTTCTTGAAGACAGTTGGGCACTATCGGCATAACCCAAACCAGCATGGTTTTAGAGGACTACAATCATGCCTGTCACAGGTGCTGAACCTCTATGACGATAAGGCATTTGACAAATGTGATCATGGGGTGATTGCACACAAAATCAGGGCCACTGGCATTACGGGGAAGGTAGGCAGACGAATTTTCGGTTTCCTAACAAAGAAAACAAAACCTAGTAGTAAACAGAAAAAATCGAGCATCAGCGAGGTAAAAAGCTCAGTTTCCAAGGCACGGTCCTGGCACCTCTACTGTTTCTCATCCTCACAGCAGACACAGATATCAACACCTGTCAAAGTTTTGTATCATCATTTACAGATGACACTAAAATAAGCATAAAAGTCACATAGGTAGAAGACACAATATTCAACTGCTTAGTTATGTAAAGAATTAAGAACTCAAAAGGAATACTGTATACAAACGTCAAACAGAACGAAAGGAACACTTGAAAGACTTGGGAATAATTATGTCAGCTGAACCTTCTTTCAAAGGATACAAGACAAAGGTCACGACAGCCAGGAGGATGACGGGGTGAGTAATGAGAACTTTCAAAACAAGGGGAATAATGCTAATGGTGACATTTTTCAAATCGCTATTGCTCCCTCATTGGAATATTGTTCAGTGTTGACGGCCCCATTCAGGGCCGGACAAATATCACAGCTCGAAGTCCAGACGTACATGCATAGGGGTCCTGATCAGCAAAATGCATGTACCTGTAAAGGTGTCTTCACAAAATACAACTTAAACAACAAGAACATCAACTGGGACCAGGTAAACCATGTCCTAAATGAAACATGTTGGGAAGATATCTTAAATGACATGGATCCAAACCAGTGCCTTGAAAGGATAAACTTCCTGGCAGCTAAAGCATGTTCTAGGCATATTCCCCTAAGAAAGAAGAAGAGCAGGAGTAAACTGGAGAGAGACACTCCCTCTACAGAAGACGACGAAGAGTCACTGAGCTCCTCAGGAGTGCTAGAATATCTGATACACGAAAGGAGGTGCTGACCAGGGAAGTGGAAACTATTGAACTAAAGTTAAATGACTCTTACAGGAACCAGGAGAGACAGGAGCAGCTTAAAGCTATTAGTGAAATTGAAAGAAATTCAAAATATTTCTTTTCATATGCCAAAAACAAGGCAAATACCACATCTAGTATCGGGCCCTTACTCAGACAGGATGGGACTTACACAGATGACAAGGAAATGAGTGAAATATTGAAATCCCAGTATGACTCTTGTGTTTAGTGAACCACTAATCAGTCTGAGGATCGACGACCCAAATGATTTCATGAATGAGCCTCAAAACTCCATAAATGTATGCCAGATTTCCGACATTACCCTAACTCCGATAGATTTCCAAAAAGCCATTGACAACATGCCCATGCACTCAGCCCCAGGCCCAGACTCGTGGAACTCTGCATTCATTAAAAACTGCAAGAAACCCCTCTCGCGTGCCGTAAGTACACTATGGGGGAGGAGCTTGGACATGGGTGAAATTCCAGTCATTTAAAACAACGGATATAGCCCCACTCCATAAAGGTGGCAGCAAAGCATTAGCTAAGAACTATAGACCAATAGCTCTGACGTCCCACATAAAAATCTTTGAAAGAGTGCTGTGAAGGCTTACTCAGCCACATAACAACTTCAGACAGTATTACCAAGGCTGGCTCCTCCTCAGGAAAATTAATGAATAGACAAAGAAACAATAATTCACAAAGATAAACACTTCATTATTTATTAAAGCAAACATAAAACAATGAAACATGAAAGGTATATCCTATTTGAAAGAAAAATGAAAAATGAAATGAAAAAATGACATTTGAACTCAACGCTAATATATATATATATATATATATATATATATATATATATATATATATATATATATATTGATACTGGGGTGTCTGGTGTTGGTGACACTGCGTGATGTTGAAATCAAAGCCGTTGCTGATGTGGGGGGTAGCAGGTGTTGGTGACAACCCACCGACTCATTCTTCACAGAGTCTATAGCCGTGAATAATTAATCCAGATGACAAGAAAGCAGGTTCGTTACCACTGCTATGATGAGGGGTTATGTCCTGCATCAGCGTACATAACAGGTAGGTAGATTCAACATGGGATGTCTCAGGACGTTAGTCCGTCTCCTTCAATTCTTCTCGTTGGTTGGCAGGTGACCCTCTCTGTCATCCAAGCTGGAAAGAGAGACAGGTTACCCACTACTTAAGAAATCACTCTCCATGATAAGTACAATACCTAAAAGATGTGGTGATTATTAAAACCTTTAAGAGATATCAAGGCTGAAAGGACTAAGTTTATTATTGGTCCAAAGTGAAGCTTTCAACCAATAAGTCCACTAGAATATGAGCAGGCGTGTACTTACAGTAGTGCTGGGAGCTGTGAGTCGAGTGATTACTGTTTGACCGGAGCCCCACACGTCACCTTTCAGGGGGAATGAAAGAAGGGGGGGGAGGATAGCGGGAACTAGACTTACCCTACCTTAACAAACAGCCAGCAATCAAACTATCACTTTCGGGGTGGGGGAAAAGGGGGGGATAGCGGGAGCTAGACTTACCCTACCTTAACAAGTAGCCGGCAATCAAACTATTGTTACCATATACTTGTTCGTTACTCCTATCTGTTGAACTTTTCCCTCACACTCCTTCATACCAAGACTTATAGTCAAGGAGTATAAGAAGAATAGGAGAGGAAAAAGTTCTAACATGTGGAAGTCGTGTAAGGCAACAAATCTTCTACTGACTGTCACGACTTAACCAGTCAAAGAAATAATTGGATGAACCATTGATACACAATATGGAACTTAAAAGCTTGGAGAGCCAATGTCCACCTCAAGAGGCGACTGTTGGTTGCCTTAAAAGTTTCTAGGTATATCAAAGGTTTGTGATCCGTTTCTAAAATGAATTCTTTTCCCAGTAAATAAAATTTAACCTTGGAAATACCCCACAAAAGGGCCAAACATTCCTTTTCTATGGTGGAGTATCTCGTTTCTGCAGGAGGGAAGTTTTAGATTTAATAAATATACAGGAACTAGGAGTGTGTATTTTGTGCAGTAAGCACCTGACACCTATTGCAAGAACTATACTTCTTTGTAACCTGTAAGTGCATGCTTGGCCAAAAATAAGTGTGCTTGAGTTTATGCCACAAATACGATGAGCCAAGTGCTTGATCACTGGCAACTCATGAGCCACTTGAAGAACAGTCTCTCGACATGGTTTAGGAACAACAAGGAGGGAATAATCTATCACTGAAGAATGAGATATAAATACAGATTTATACAAGATACCATTAATATATTCGAACTTATGAGATACGTATCTCCCATGGATAACTTTGTTGTTAAAAGCTTGATTATGACAATCCCGAAGTGAAGGGCAATTGCGCTGTATATTGACAAAGTCATCCTTGGACATAAAATTTTGGGAAATAAAAGGACTTTTGGTGGGAGAAGAGGAGGGAGGAGAAGCTGGGGTTATGGTCTGAGTCCTAGTCAAGACACTGAGAGTGCCGGAGGCAATACCCTTACTTTCACCCGACGAGTGGACAGGTGATCCTGCTACATCACTATTGAGAGCAGTATCATCTGTTTCCACCCCCAAATGAACAGTACGAGACAATGCAGCTTCTGATGCGGAATTGTTAAGGGGATTATTTAACTTGCAAGGAAGAAGAGCTGGAAAACTTAGATCCACAGGTGGTGACGAAAGATCCGCCTCTGAAGGAAGAATGGCACCTTTAATGTTACCCACTATTATAGAACAAGTAACTGGGGCTAGTACCGCATTAGTCCAACCGGTGAACCATTTAGTTTTCAAGTAACAACGTATTGTAGGGAAAGTATTTTCACGACCCAAGTAATCTGAAAGAATAGAGGACACATGAGAGGTTTTAAAGTAAGGGAACAGTTTGTCCAAAATTACGATGCATGTACATCCAGTGTCACGTAATATGTCTGAGACTTTTATACCATTAACTGCTCCTGAGCAGAAGGGTGCTTGGTCATTACCGTCAATAAAACATCTACCAACTTTCTCTATTTTCTTGGAAGGACAATCTGGACGTTTATGTCTGATACCACCACACCGATGACATGTTGGTATAATAGCTGGTGACTCTTTTTCTACTGTAGGCTTCTTAATCTTTGGTTCAGGTGAACCACTGCCCTTAAGGTTCGATCCCTTTAGGTCTTTATAGGAATTGTGAGCCTCAGCATACAAGTCAGCGGCCTCAGCAACTTCATCAGCTTTAATCAGGTTACGTTCTCTAATGAATGTTCTTATCTGGTGGGGAAGAGCTGTCAGGAACTGGTCAGCAACCATGAAGTCTCTAATATATTCACAACTGTGATCAATTCCTGAACTCTCTATCCAAAAGTCGAACAAACGAAAGAGTGTTACCTGTAACTGCTGAAAGTTTTGGCCATGCTGTAAGGTGGCATACCTGAAATCTTTTCTGTAAGAATTTGTGGTTTTCTGATATGCTTTAAGGATTGCCTTCTTCAGTAGGTTATAATTACATATGATACCCTGTGACAAAGTTTCATAGATATTCAAAGCTGTACAAGAAAATAACATTCCTAACCTGGTAGCCCAGGTGTCAGCAGACCATTCACAGAGGGTAGCAGTATTTTCAAACCTGATAATGTATGAAGTTATGTCTTCTCCCTCTGTGAAGGGAGGTAAATTAGGTGTTGGAATATGTGCACTAGCTGCATAATGTTCAATTACTCCTTACTCTAATTGTTGTTGTGTAAAAGTTAACTTTTTATTCTCTAATTCAAGGCGAGCTTTTTCAAGCTCACGATCTTTTTCCCTCTCTTTTAACTCATGTTCTCTAGCTCTGTCCTCATGTTCTCTAGCTCTTTCCTCACGTTCTCTAGCTCTTTCCTCACATTCTCTAGCTCTTTCCTCACGATCAAGTCTATCATGCTCTTTTTTGTCTTCTCACTCTCTTTCTGTCTTTTTTGGCTTTCTCTTTCAATTCTCTCTCTCTCCTTTTTCTCATGTCTTTAATGGTTCTCTTTCTCCTTTTTCTCTTCTCTTTCAATTCACTCTCTCTCCTTTTCCTCTTCTCTTCTGATTTGCTCTCTCTCCTTTTCCTCTTCTCTTTTGATTCTTTCTCTCTCCTTTTCCTCCTGTCTTTCCCTTTCTGTCTCTCTTCTCCCTCAATTCTTTCTCTTTCAAGTCTTTCCTGGATCTTAGCACTAATGAAAGATTCTAAATTTTTCCCTGTTATTCCTAACTTACTTCCAGCATTCATCCAAAACTGGTATTCCTCCATACTTGCAAGAATAACTTAAACTACCAGGGGATAATGAAACGGGTCTCAAAGAAAACAGAGGGTTCAATTCCTGCTCCGCTCAAACTGTAAATAAACCAGAGGGCTCGATCCCTGCTTCAATTAAACAATATGTATTAATGAAAACGAAGGGTTCTATGCCAGCTCCGAGCAAACAGTAAGTAGAATGGGGTCCCTTGACCATCCAATCTTCTCACCAACAAATCAAGAGTGTCCTACGACAGTTCCCTTGATATAATAAAGAGCTCAATGAAACAAACTGTCACTGGAAAATCTTGGGTCCCTAGAGTCTAATCCTCCAAAGTGTATCAAGCTCACACAAAAATAGGTGGCAGAATTAACTAGTATTCCTGCCTTGACTTGGCTTACAATAAATTGAGACTATAACAATCACCAAATCTTTTAAATACCTGTACTGTAGTCCTACCATAGAGAATGATTACTCATGGCTGGTGGTAACCGTCTATTGCATGAGGCGTTGAAGCTCCATTGGAAGATTCGAGATGGAGTTGAATATTGATTCAGTCGAGTTGATCCTGGCAAGATCGCCACTTGTGAAGGCTTACTCAGCCCTGTAACAACTTCAGACAAAGTTTTCCAGTGGGCAACGGTAAACAATATGATGTTCAATGAGGACAAATTCCAACTACTCCGTTATGGAAAACTGGAGGAGATAATAACTAGAACAGAGTATACTACAGACTTTGGCCATACAATAGAGCGGAAAAATAATGTAAGGGACCTGGGAGTAGTAATGTCTGAGGATCTCACTTTCAAGGATCACAACAGTGCCACGATCGCAAGTGCAAAGAAAATGATAGGATGGATAATGAGAACGTTCAAAACGAGAGATGCCAAGCCAATGGTGATCCTTTTCAAATCACTTGTTCTCTCTAGGCTGGAATACTCCTGTACATTAACATCTCCATTCAAAGCAGGTGAAATTGCAGATCTAGAGAGTGTACAGAGATCCTTTACTGCACGTATAAGTTCTGTCAAGCACCTTAACTACTGGGAACGCTTGGAAGCACTTGACTTGTACTCGTTCGAACGCAGGAGGGAGAGATATATCATAATCTACACTTGGGAAATCGTGGAAGGAATGGTCCCAAATCTGCACACAGAAATCACTCCCTACGAAAGTAAAAGACTGGGCAGGCGATGCAAAATGCCCCCAATTAAAAGTAGGGGGCGCCATTGGTACACTAAGGGAAAACACCATAAGTGTCCGGGGCCCAAGACTGTTCAATAGAATCTCAAGCATTAGGGGAATTACCAATAAACCCCTGGTTGCCTTCAAGAGAGAGCTGGACAGATACCTGAAGTCAGTGCCGGATCGGCCGGGCTCGTACGTTGGACTGCGTGCGGCCAGCAGTAACAGCCTGGTTGATCAGGCCCTGATCCACCGGGAGGCCTGGTCATGGACCGGGCCGCGGGGGCGTTGATCCCCGGAATAATCTCCAGGTAACAGAGATCGTTTACGGCCCGCACAGAGCCAGTTAAACATTTAGTGGGAACGGAGGAGTGATACATGATTACATATATCTGGAAAGTACTGGAGGGCCTGGTCTCAAATCTGCAGTGTCATAACATACTAGAGCAAGAGATATGGGACGAAGTGCAAAATAAACCCAATGAAAAGCAGTGGCCATAATAAGGGTACACGGTATCAGCATCCGTGGCCCCAGATTATTCAACATATTACCAGAAGATATCAGAAACACTGCTGTAACAAATGTAGAAGTCTTCAAGAGGAAACTGGACAAGTGTCTTCAAGTGCCAGATCAACCAGGCTATGATGGATATGTGGGACAGCGGGCCTCCAAC